>NC_090269.1:31991700-32291700 GCF_040414725.1 Anabrus simplex
CCATCGAGCACGCACCTCAACGTCAAAATACAGACTGTAGACTCATGAGGCTCTACTGTAGTCATTAATACTACGAGTATTAATAGGCGTATGGCTTTTAGTGCCGGGAGTGTCCGAGGACAAGTTCGGCTCGCCAGATGCAGGTCTTTTGGTTTGACTCCCGTAGGCGACTTGCCCTTCGTGATGACGATGAAATGATGATGGAGACGACACATACACCCAGCCCCCGTGACAGCGAAATTAACCAGTTATGGTTAAAATTCCCCGGAACCCCTGTGACCAAAGGCCAGCATGCTAACCGTTCAGCCATGGATCCGGACAGTTGGTACAGTGAAAGCTAGAGAAAATTACCCAAAGGATTAACTATATTATCATCATTGTCTAATATTACACCAAATAGCAAAGCAAAGTCATCTCCCTACAGACCATGAAGGTCCTGGGAGGGATGAAAGGTAAAGGCTTCCAATATCCGTATCCTCGGCATCCTCGTACCTTAGATACGTTAGCTCTACGCCCGGTCGCCTTTTCCCCCAGGAATTAACCTGGCACTCATTTTAGGTATAGGCTCAGTGAACCTCAGGACCATGAGCACCTCTAGAAGTACAAATATAGTTTTTTTAAATTTTTCGACTTCCTGGCGCGGAATCGAACCCACGTCGTTTGCCGCCTCGCCCAGACAGCCTCTAATATTACACCAGATATTTCAAAAATAATCCACTAGATATTATACTAAATACCAGCTAACCATTACACCAAACAATGCCACACCCTTACAGAAATATTAAGCAGGCAACACCGTCTAGAGATACTGTGGCTGTCTTTTGCCCGGCGGCTCCGTTTTGATTCCCGGTCAGGTAATGGACATCTACCCGGACCTTAGGAATTTTTCGTGGTCCACTCAGCCTACATGGTTACAATTGAGGAGCCATATGACGGCAAGATAGTGGGCCCGGTCTGCAAACATAAAAATGACGACCGAGAGGATTCGTCGTGCTAACCCCAAGTAACTTCATAATCTGCAGGCCTTCGGGCTGAACAGCAGTCTCTTAGCGCGACAAGACAAATTAGGGGTGTAGCCCCATAGGAGCACAGTAAACACTACACTAAGTTTTATCTGAACATCGCCGGTCGAAGTAGCTGGGGAGGTAGAGCGCTGGCCTTCTGAGTCTAACTTGGCAGGTTTGATCCTAACTCAGTCCGGTTGTATTTCAATATGCTCATATTCGTCAACCTCATGTCGCTAAATTCAGTGGCACGTAAATGAACTCCTGTGGAACAGAATTTTGGTCCTTCGGTGTCTCCGAAAACGTAAAAGTAGTTAGTGGGACATAAAAGCCATTAACATATTTATTATTTTTATTATTATTATTATTATTATTATTATTATTATTATTATTATTATTATTATTATTATTATTATTATTATTATTATTATCACAACATCACACGAATTATGATGGTGGTGTTTGACTGAAACATAGACAGCATTGCAAATAACTTGAGGGGCACCTACAATGCATGGTTTGATGCTTGAACGTTGACAGTCTGAGACACTGGTCCGCCAAGTTGAAGCAACATTCGTGTTTAATGATTAAGGCCAAACGAATATAGCTTGTTGTGATTCCGTTCTTCTAGGAAGAAATAGTTTTGACCGGTAAAACAGTCACAAAGTGTGCCTGCGCTCCACAATAACGGACGCCAATACAACAGTGGACAATCGGTGTTGTTTTCGTTGGGGTCGCATGGATCACCCGCTTTACAGTTATAATCACTTCCTTAGCCTACCGAGCGACTTCACTGTGTGGTTTGTGTCACGTGGATGTGAGCTTGTATTCAGGAGACGGTAGCTTCAAATCACACCGTCCGCAGCCCTGAAGATGGTCTTCGATATTTTCCCATTTTCATACCAGGCAAATGTATAGGCAGCGTCATCAACGAGCACTGGGGCCATTCCCAAGAAAATGAAGTGCCGCATTGAGAAGTCCAGGCCAGCATTTAAAAGACTTCGTCAAGTGCTCTGTAGCGGAGAATGACCATTACAGCTCCGATGCTATGTGTTCTCCATTGTGTTGTACGGAGTCGAATTCTGGAATATGACGAAAGCCACCATGTGAAGATTCAAAGCATTTGAAATGTTGCGTCTACCGCCGCATGTTTCGTATCAGCTGGATAGACAGAATACGCAGTGAGCATATCATGGGTCGTCCCGGAACTTACACACCCCTCCAACAAATAATAATACAAGGGAAGATCGAGGGAAACAGAGGTCCATGGACACCCCATATGTCTGGAGAACCTGTGACAGTGTTTCGGACAAAGAACTATTTCGTTATGCCACGCAATCAGCAACAAAACGAACATAGCCAAACTGATCGCGAGCGTCTGATGACGGATATGGCACTAGAAGAAGAAGAAATGCCAGCGCTGTACCTTAATAAATGCCACGGACGCTACTATCCCAATCCTATGACTATCTCATTATTGAGTCACAGAAAAACTTGGGTGTGTTAGTGCGACGTTAAAAAACTAGCAAAACATTTCCTCAGTTGGCTGAAGAAAGCCCTGATGGTCGGCGGATGTAGAGTCTGGTTCGGCCGTACCGATGGCCTCGGCTGGACCATGGCTATACTGCTCTACATTTGGGAAACAGATAGGGGCTGGTCCCCATCGTCGGCTCTCCTGGGAATAGTCTCCCGCGGTATTCCATTCTCCTGCACTAAGGCGAATGCGGAACAGTTCCTAGTACAGACCACGGCCGCCAACCCCCTCACCATTTCCATACATCACCTTCCAAACCAAAACCAAACCCCATGGCGCAACAGCCTACCAAGCGCCCGCAGATAATACCGGCTTTCCAGACTTGGGCTTCTATCTCACTGTCAGATAGATCCTCAACTGTAAAAACGTAGGCTGGGCGGATCTCGAACCAGCCCTCAGATCCAGGTAAAAATCCCTGATCTGGCCGGTAATCGAATCATTAGCCTCACTACTCTGCGGGGCTGACATATACATCACCTTCACCGCTACAATTCTCTTTGACCTGAGAGAATGCACCACCTTCTAAGTTAGTAGTAGTGAGTAAGCCCTGAAGAGCAAGCTTTTCTCCACCAATCAAGCGGTTCCTGATATTCTGGAAGAGTGGCTCAACCAGTAACCCGAGACCTTCAATATCGAAGATATAGAGATACTTGTACAGCGATGGGACTGGTGTATGTCAGGTGGGGTAATTATCTGTAGAATCTCTCGAACTAGCATCTCTGTGCTACATGCAGTGTAGATTTCTAATTTCAGTCTATGATTCATTTGAGCAACTTTTATAAGCCAGATATTTCACTAAACATTATAGTAAATGTTGCTCTAAATATTACTCGAATATTTCATACAATATTACCTAATCCTTTCACTGGCCCCAAATATTACATTAATATTACTTAAGCCTTATTCTAGATATGCTGTAAAAATTAGCTTTTTCAAGCCAAAATTGAGGTTATTTGGGAGGAAATCTGAATAGACTGAATACAACTTGAGAAAAAATTGGAATAGGTGGATAATTACAATTAACTACATTGAATTCGTGATATAGTGGGTTCGTACGCTACTTTCGGCAGCCCTGAAGATTGACTTTTCGTAGTTTTCCACTTTCACACTAGATAAGTGCTGTGGCTGTCCATTAAGTCCACGGTCGCTTCCTTCCCTCTTCGAGCCGTTTATCGTCGTCATAAAGACTTGTCTGTGTCGATGTAACATAAAGAAATACGTAATGAAAGGAATGGTAGTATAGCTTACATACATACATACATACATACATACATACATACATACATACATACATGCATACATTATTATAGAATGTTATGTCTTTCAGCGTTCAGTCTGCAAGCCTCTGCGAAGTTAATAAACGTCGCCACAATCCTCGATTTGCAAATAGTGTCGTGGCCTCGTTTAGTTCTATACCTCTCATCGTTAAATCGTTAGAAACCGAGTATAACCATCGTCGTCTTGGTCTACCTCTACTTCTCTTACCCTCCATAACAGAGTACATTATTCTCCTAGGTAACCTATCCTCCTCCATTCGCCTCACATGATCCCACCACCGAAGCCGATCTATGCGTAAAGCTTCATCCATCGAGTTCATTCCTAAATGAGCCTTTATCTCCTCATTCCGAGCACCCTCCTGCCATTGTTCTCACCTGTTTGTACCAGCAATCATTCTTGCTACTTTCAGGTCTGTTACTTATAACTTATGAATTAGATATTCTGAGTCCACTCAGCCTTCGCTCCCGTAAAGCAAAGTTGGTCTGAAAACAGATCGATGTAAAGATAGTTTCGTCTGGGAGCTGACTTCCTTCTTAGAGAATACTGTTGATCGCAACTGCGAGCTCACTGCATTAGCTTTACTACATCTTGATTCAATCTCACTTACTATATTACCGTCCTGGGAGAACACACAACCTAAATACTTGAAATTATCGACCTGTTCTAGCTTTGTATCACCAATCTGACATTCAATTCTGTTGAATTTCTTACCTACTGACATCACTTTAGTCTTCGAGAGGCTAATTTTCATACCATACTTCTTGCACCTATTTGCAAGTTCCAAGATATTACACTGTAGGCTTTCGACATAATCTGCTATTAAGACCAAGTCGTCAGCATAGGCCAGACTGCTTACTACATTTCAACCTAACTGAATCCCTCCCTGCCATTTTATACCTTTCAGCAGATGATCCATGTAAACTACGAACAGCAAAGGTGAAAGATTGCAGCCTTGTCTAACCCCTGTAAGTACCCTGATTCAAGAACTCATTCTACCATCAATTCTCACTGAAGCCCAACTGTAAACATAAATGCCTTTGATTGATTTTAATAATCTATCTTTAATTCCATAATCCCCCAGTATGGTGAACATCCTTTCCCTCGGTCCCCTGTCATATGCTTTCTCTAGATCTACGAAACATAAACACAACTGCCTATTCCTCTCGTAGCATTTTTCAATTACTTTGCGCATACTGAAAATCTGATTCTGACAGCCTATCTGTGGTCTGAAACCACACTGGCTTTCATCCAACTTCCTCTCAACTACTGATCGCACCCTTCCTTCCAAGATGCCAGTGAATACTTTGCCTGGTATACTAATCAATGAGATACCTCGATAGTTGATGCAATCCTTCCTGTTCCCTTGCTTATAGATAGGTGCAATTACTGCTTTTGTCCAATCTGAAGGTACCTTACCAACACTCCACGCTAATTTTACTACTCTTTGAAGCCATTTCATCCCTGCCTTCCCACTATACTTCACCATTTCAGGTCTAATTTCATCTATTCCTGCTGCTTTATGACAATTGAGTGTATTTAACATCATTTCCACTTCCTCAACCGTAATTTCACCAACATCATTTTCCTCCTCCACATGAGTTTGGCTGTTCGCAGCACCACCAGGATGATTTCCTTTTACATTGAGAAGATGTTCAAAACATTCCCTCTACCTCTCCAGTGATTCCCTGGGATCTATTATGAGTTCACCTGAATTACTGAAAACACTGTTCATTTCCTTTTTCCCTCCCTTCCTAAGATTATTACTGTCCAGAAAGGTTTCCCTGCTGCTTGACCTAGCCTTTCCAGGTTATTACCAAAATATTCCCACGACTTCTTTTTGGATTCAACAACTATTTGTTTCGCTCTGTTTCTTTCATCTACGTACCAATCCCTGTCTGCCTCGGCCCTTGTTTAGAGCCATTTCTGATAAGCCTTCCTTTTACGTTTACAAGCTGCTCTCACTTCGTCATTCCACCAAGCTGTTCGCCTTTTCCCGTCTGTACACATAGTTGTTCCTAGGCATTCCCTTGCTGTTTGTACTACAGTATCCTTGTATGCCACCCATTCTCTTTCTATATCCCGAACCTGCTTACGGTCCACTGTTCGAAACTTCTCACTAATCATACCCGTGTACTTCTAATTTCCTCGTCCTGGAGATTTTCTACCCTTATTCGTTTGCAGACAGATTTCACTTTCTCTACCCTAGGCCTAGAGATACTTAGTTCAATACAGATCAGATAGTGGTCTTTATCATCGAAAAATCCCCGAGAAACTCGTACTACATTCCTAACAGATTTCCTGAATTCGAAGTCTGTTAAGATATAGTCTATTATGGATCTGGTACCTCTAGCCTCCCATGTGTTGCGGTGAATAGCCTTATGCTTGAAGAAATTATTCGTAACTGCTAAACCCATAGTAGCACAGATGTCCAGCAAACGCTTCCCATTCACATTAGCTTCCATATCTTCCCCATATTTACCAATCACCCTTTCGTATCCTTCAGTTCTATTCCCAACTCTCGCATTGAAATCGCCCATTAGCACTATCCAACATTTGCTTGCTGTTGACCCTGACCACGACGTCACTCAATGCTTCATAAAATTTGTCAACTTTATCCTCATCTGCACTCTCACGTGGTGAATACACGGAGACAATTCTAGTCCTAATTCCTCCAACTGACAAATCTACCCACACCATTCGCTCATTTGCGGGCCTAACAGAAACTATGTTGCGTGCAATGGTATTCCTGATAAAGAGCCCTACCCCAGAGTCTGCCCTTCCCTTTCTAACACCCGTCAAGCACACTTTATAATCTCCTATCTCTTCCTCGTTATCTCCCCTTACCCGAATATCACTTACTCCTAGCACATCCAGATGCATCCTCTTTGCTGACTCAGCCAGTTCTACTTTTTTATTCCATAAGCCCCATTAATATTGCTAGCTCCCCATAGAATTCCATTTCGTTCGCCAAGTTGTTTCGAAGGAGTCCCTCGCCTGTCAAATGGGAGTGGGACTCTGTTACTCCCATAGGTCCGAGGCTTGCTTAAAATGTTCTGAGCTCGGTAAATCCATGAAGCAGGATGATTCTCTACTTGCACATAGTCCAAGTGAGGATCTGTCCTCTAACGGGTTATGGACCGCTGGTGAATTGTATAGTCCTAGCCGCCTGAGCACAAGGAGGGCCAGGACTCAGAATATGTCCGAGATGCCCACTCCCATTCCATAGCAACTGGTGTCCCGACTTTCAGGACCACTTACTTGGCCATTCAGCCGTTGCCCATGGTTCACGAACTAGGACGTGACTATAGTAACCCACACCGTGAACCACTGGTAGTATAGCAAATGGAATTAAAAATAAGTGGGGCAAAGCTAAAGCAATGAGCTTGCTTTTCTGATCAACGGTATTCTCAATGGAAGATGTTACTTCGCTGTCAAAACTGTCTTTAAACCGCTCTGTTTTCTATCAACTTTGCTGAACGGAGCGAAAATGTAATAGATTCAGGAAACCTTCTGTTACTTTTCATCGTAGTTTGCATTATTATTTTTTAAAAATCGACGGAATAGGATTTTTTTATAGTCCCACCCTCGACATGGATGTCTGCCGCCCGTGTGCAAAGCCATTGTTGAACCGATATTTTTATTTCGTTGTTGCTATGGAAACGCTTGACGGTCAGGGACTCTATTATTATTATTATTATTATTATTATTATTATTATTATTATTATTATTATTATTATTATTATTATTGTACCGGGCGGTACACCCCCGCGCCGTTAATTCAAACTTTGCGCCAGTTGGAACTCTCCTACTGGAGGAAGCCTGAACTTTAACTACAGTGCTAATTCTCAAGTTTTTTAGAAGATGTCACTACTTGTAAATTTTGAAGTATTCTGAACAGTGTCATTTTCGATGTATTTTCGTTTTGCCTGTAGTAAGAATTGTCAACATTCTCTTCTAGAGGACACTACTGAAGAATTACAATGGTGCACCCTAGTGCGAAGTGAAATAACTGTGTTTTTGGAGAAATTTTGAATTCATAAGTTTGTTCTTTGTTAAATTTCTTTCAGTCATTGTTAAGTTGGCAATATTAACCCTTTCTTTCCCCTTGTTTTGAATTTACCAATCCCGAATTTCTCGAATTAATTTTCCACCAATAATGTGTTTCTTCTTCATCTTGTGTAGGGGTTTTCTTGGTTAGCCAATAAAATTCTTGTGGGAGGGTGTTCTCATTCTTGAAACGCCTCGAACTTTCCGCGAGGGTATATAAACTGCTGATTTTCGGGTCTCCGTGCCACTTCAGTAACATCTATCAGTGTGTAAAGTACGTAGCAGGGGGCGGGAAGCGCCTTTTTCTTCGGGCAGCAGTTCAACCACAAGGTAATGGCCTTTTAATAACTTATTTTCTTGCTAGCTCAGCAGTTTAACTCTCGGGGCAGGTCCGAAGCTTTTTCCATGTAACTTTCCTTTAAAATGTAAAGACACTCGGTATCAATTCTTTCTGTTTTAACTACAAATTGGGATAGAGAGTGCTTAACCCTCTCGAGCTCCCACTCATATTGCTTCGAGGTGAACTGATTTTCTCAACCGTTTCTTCTAGCGTAATGTAAATTGTCTTCTCATATAAGTCACCTCTTTAGTATGGGATTAGCCCTTGCATTAACGGCCTAGTGCCAAGTAGGTTTTAAACAAAATGTATTAGGAGTGCAGCTTCGCCTCCTCTCAAGTTGGTATTGTCGAGGCCATGTAATATTTCTGTTTCTTCACTTAATAGGCCTCAGTAGGTTGGGTATCTTTTTACCCCTGTGTCTATGTCCTTGGAGGACAGCTGGAAAGTCGAGTTTGGTGTGGCCTTTGATGGGCTTAAACTTTGAGAGCGGATTGCTCTTTTGAAATTGATTTTGGGTGCCTCGAGGAGGCTTTATTTTGTAATTGGGAGCAAGTGCTCCTGAACATGATTGGGGTCTTCTGCCCCTTTGTCGAATCTTGTTTTTGGGTAAAGTTGGGCTAATTGCTCAAGAATTGTGAATCCGGGGCTCGAAGCCCAAATCCTGTGAATACTATAAATGTACACTTGTTGCCTTGCTACTCTGTACCTGCCATTCTTGTTATTTCTTGATTTTGCTAAGAAAATATAACCTTGTTAATTTTTTCTTAATTTCGTATTTTGTGACCTGTTCACCCCCGCACCTTCTTTCACCTCTGCAAATCCACGATACTCCGTAACAATTATTATTATTATTATTATTATTATTATTATTATTATTATTATTATTATTATTATTATTATTATTATTATTATTATTATTATTATTATTATTATTATTATTATTTACAATTATTTCACGTCGCACGGATGGAACAGGAAAGGGATAGGAGTGGGAAGGAATTGGCCGTGACCTTAATTGAGGTACAACATTTGCCTGATGTGAAAATGGGAAACCACGGAAAACCATCTTCGGGACTGCCGAAAGTGGGGTTCGAACCCACAATCTCCCGAATACTAGATACTGGCCACACTTAAAAGACTGCAGCTATCGAGCTCGGTATTATTATTATTATTATTATTATTATTATTATTATTATTATTATTATCCAATGATTAGCCTAAACTAAGATCTGGCGGAATCAGGAAATATCAAAAGCTACGAAGGTGCGCTTGGTGGAATCACCAGCGTTCTCTTTGTACGACTGTGAAACCTAGACCGTGAATGCTAGAGACAAAAATAGAATTGATGCCTTTGGAATGTGGTGTTGGCAGATAATGCAAAGTATAGCCTACTTCCCACGTGAGTGCGTGTTACCGCCAATTTCTTGACCATATTTGGGAGGAGAAAGAGAGAACTTGGAAGAAACCATTTTGCAAGGCAAAGTTGAAGGCAGTAGACCACGAGGAAGAACATCAAGTAGATGGTTAGATCAGGCGAAGAAGATCACTGCCCTAACTCTTTAGATCACGTTCAGGAAAGTTGAAAACCGCTCTGGATGCAGGCATCTCGTCAAGGCTGCAACTCAGAAATGATAGACTTATGAGGTCACGACACTCAGCAATGAGCAAAACGAATGATGATGCTGATAATGATAATGGTTAGGATTATTATTATTATTATTATTATTATTATTATTATTATTATTATTATTATTATTATTACTATTATTATTATTATTATTATTATTATTATTATTATTATTATTATTATTATTATTATTATTATTATTATTATTATTATTATTGTACCGGGCGGTACACCTCCGCTCCGCTAATTCAAACATTGCGCCAGTTGAAACTCCTCTACTGGAGGAAGCCTGAACTTTAACTTCCATATTAATTCAACGATTTCTCAGAAGATGTCATTACTATAAATTTTGAAGTGTTCTGAACTATGCCAGTTTCGATTCGTTTTTGTTTTATCTGTAGCAAGAAGTGTGAACATTCTCTTCTAGAGGACACTACTTAAGAACTACAATTGTGCACCCTAGTGCGAAGTGAAGGAACCTTTTTTTTTTTTTTTTTTAAGAAATTTAGTACTTATAAGTTTGTTCTTTATTAAATTTCTTTCTGCCATTGTTTAAGTTGGCAATGTTAACCCTTTCTTTCCGCCAGTTTTGAATTTGACCAATAAGGTATTTCTGTAATTAATTTTCCACCAATAAGGTGTTTCTTCTTCATCTGGTGTAGTAGTTTTTGCCATTGACCAATAAAAGGCTTGTGGGCGGGTGTTCTCATTCCTGAAACGCCTCGAACTTTCCACGAGGGTATATAAACTGCTGATTTTCGGGTCTCCGCGCCACTTCAGTAACATCTATCTTTGTGTAAATTATGTAGCAGGGGGCGGGAAGCGCCTCTTTCTTCGGGCAGCAGTTCAACCACCAGGTAATGGCCTTTTAATAACTTCTTTTCTTGCTAGCTCAGTAGTTTAACTCTCGGGGCAGATCCAAAGCCTTCTACCATGTAACTTTCCTCTAAAATGTAAAGACACTTGGTATCAATTCTATCTTTTTAAACTACAATTTGGGATAGAGAGTGCTTAACCCTCTCGAGCTCCCACTCATATTGTTTTGAGGTGAACTTATTTTCACAACCGTTTCTTCCCTTCTAGTGTAATGTAAATCGTTTTCTTATATAAGTCACCTCTTTAGTATGGGATTAGCCCTTGCATTAACGGCCTAGTGCCAAGTAGGTTTTAGTAAAGTATATCAGGAGTGCAGTTTCGCCTCCTCTCAAGTTGGTATTTTGGAGGCCACGTAATTGTCCTGTTTCTTCACTGAATAGGCCTCAGTAGGTTGGGTGTTTTTACCCCTGTGTTATTTGTGTATGAAGGTCAACTTGAAAGTGGAGTTTGGTGTGGCCTTTGATAGGCTTGAACTTATGAGCGGGTTGCTCTTTCTTAAAATTTGTTTCTGCGTGCCTCGAGGAGGCTTTACTGTGTAATTGGGAGCAAGAGCTCCTGGGCATGATTGGGGTCTTCTGCCCCTTTGTTGAATCTTGTATA
This sequence comes from Anabrus simplex, assembly GCF_040414725.1. NCBI lineage: Eukaryota > Metazoa > Arthropoda > Insecta > Orthoptera > Tettigoniidae > Anabrus > Anabrus simplex. The sequence continues at coordinate 32,003,007 of NC_090269.1, forward strand.
TCGTAAGGTTGGGCTTATAGCTCAAGAATTGTATGTCTGGCTCTTGGAGCCCAAATCCTATAACACTGTAATTGTAAATTATCGATTTGTTATTAGGCTACTGAGTACCTGTTATAATTGTTATTTATTGATCTTGAAAAGAAAATATAACTTTGTTAAATTAACTTTAATTTCGTATTTTGAGACCTGTTCACCCCAGCACCTTCTTTCACCTCTGCACATCCACAAAACTCCGTAACAATTATTATTATTATTATTATTATTATTATTATTATTATTATTATTATTATTATTATCATTATTATTATTCCGGGGTTTCCGTGATTCACAGAAGAATAGGAAGCGCCTGGTTGAATGGCTGGGCAAGGAATTACTTAGAGCTGCATTTAACATAACAAATTTGGAAATTTTATTTCTTTCCTTTCTTAAAATTGAGAGATAGAAAATCTGAATGAGTAACAAATCAATAGAACAAGTTCATAATGAGCTCGTCAGCTCTAACATTATCTGGGACTAAAAAGTCCTGAAATCAGGTACAAAAACTTGTGATAATTACCAAGTCGTTAAATTACATAGAGAAGAGCATAATTATTATTGCTCCTGACAGGTACAATATTTGAAAGAGCAAGGTTTACTCTAAGCAGGTACACTTGAGAGGAGTCTGCGCGCCAAAAAACAAAAGTATAGCCGCTAAGAGGCGATCAGTTTCTTTTGACACACTAAAATTACACCAGGTCATCACGCACTTTAAAGTGTTCGTACACAGTTGACCCTTTATCTATTGCTCAACAATCAAATTAGTTACTGTTCCGAAAGGGAACTAAAACGAAGAAGCAGTAATCTTATACATAATAGCGAATAAACGGGGGGCATAATTGCGCATACTACTGGGCTTAAGAGAAAAAGGAAAAGTTAGCACATAACCAGCCATTAACAAAAGGCAAGGAGGCGAAACATAAGCACTCCTCCTAGAAATTACTAAAAACCTAAGTGAGCTTACGGCCCAAACATACAGAGGCTAATCCCATACTACAAGAGGGTTATTAAAAGAGAAAATTTGAAACCAAGACAAGATTTACAAAATTTAGATGTTGAAGAATTGAGTCACCGAGTTCAAAGGTTTAATCGGAGACGGCAGATGACTACCACTCTTCGTTCCCTTACATTCCGTATTTCCCAGTTGGGAATAGAAAAAGATTCCTCAGACTTCGCCGAAAATCCTACATTTAAACCACCAGTTTACAAAATTACATTGAAAGAAATGGCTGAAACCTTCCCATGAAACTACCTGCAGCCGCTATCACATGTTTAGGCAAATTCTGCCATTACCTTGTATCGCTGGATGTTCTTCAAGCAGGCCGCGCCCGTGTATCCTAGGCGTCCGTCAGGTCGCACTCTCGAGCACTGGAGCAATTCAGACAAGACGGCCCGGATGTGCCCTGCTTTTTTAGTTCCATCGAGGAAGCTTCCAGATTAAATATTGTAATTAAACTTTGCTGTTAGGTTGAATTCCCATACACACACCCGGGTTTGATTGGCTAGAGAGCAATATTTACAAGCACCAGATAGGTAGATTACAATGGAGGAAGAACAAGCTGAAGTACTGACAACTTCGCGATACTGAAAAAATGCTCAGAAAACGGCTAACCAGTAACAAATATGAAATTCCTATGCTCTTAGTTTGTTTTTAGTCCGTGAGAGAGAGATAACAAATCGATGGTAGGGCCATCTAACTGTAGAAGACGAAATTGGGAGTTTACAAGTTCGAATCCGTCGGCATATATGGCCGTGGAGAAGGCGCGCAGTTTAAATATCCGGGGAACGTGTACCCCTGGTACAATTATTATTATTATTATTATTAGTAGTAGTAGTAGTAGTAGTAGTATTATTATTATTAACGAAAAAATGAGCATTTCTTGTTATGATTCATAATAAAGGAGTTTATTTTATGGAACAGAAGTACTTATGCTAGAATTGGCATCCTACTTTTAAGAGCAATATTCTATTTGTTCGTCTGGGCATTAAAGTGAATGAAATGTTAATTAAAGAATAAGTCAATGACCAGTGTAATGAAGCTTAATGAATTCCGATTTTATTGTTCCGCTTATGATATTCGTTAAGTTCATAATTACTCCGTTTTAATGCTTAATTATCCACAGCACGGTTTAAATTGCACATAGAAATAAAGTGTATTGCTTCTCTAAATATGGTTATGTCCTGTCGCCAGACATTTGGTCTGCCCTACATCATTATTTGATAACGCATTAATAATGAGTGACAAACGAAAATGCAGATATATAAAGGGAGAGATCTATTATTCTGATAATAATTATGGTAAATCATATTCAAATGGGTTTATTAGTAACCGACTCCAGGTCACGTAACTAAAATTATGTCCGTAAATTTTCAAATGTAATGCAATAAACATAAATTAAGACGTTCACTCTTCCCAGGCTTGAAACTCTTCACTACTCCAGATCCTTCAACATCCTCTTAAGAAGCGGTGCAAAAAATAACGCGTTTAATACCTTATTCCGGACAAACGGCTCTTTATATTATCGACAATTGAGACATCCCGAGTAAGATGTTTTATGTTAGAAAGCTAAAGTATATTCTTCTCTCACAACTAATAATGACGTCAAATGAGGTACCAACATTTATTTATTTATTTATTTATTTATTTATTTATTTATTTATTTATTTATTTATTTATCCATGTGTAGTAACTTATTTGGAAATCAACATAAACTTATATTTCTAAGAGTACAACAAGGAAGCACAAATAATTAAATTTACCTCTACAAAGCTGTATTGTACTCCTCGTATCGAGTCCTGTTAGGTTTATTCATTATGTATTTCCTGGAAATATCCTTCTAATTGAATCTTATTTTAAAATATTTCCTAGATTTCAAGTACAGTTTTGTCAAGGAAACCATCGCAATATCTACTACATACAGAGTGTATCATAATTAATAGCACAAATTGAAACAGCCATATACACCAGACCACACTTCCTGAACAGCATGGAGGCAAGCTGGTATGACATGGGCATACAGTAACTGTCACAGCGTCTACAAAATTGCATCCACCGAAATGGTGATTATGTAGAAAAGTAGGTAAATGTTCAGGCTGTAAAATGATGTAAACTATTGTACAAAAAACAGGTCTGTGTATTTATAAAAATTAGGAGACCCTATTTTTGGGATTACCTTCGTATCAAAAGGACTACACAACGTTTATACAAGAATAAAGCAAGATGCTACCAATTAAAATAGGTACACTACAATTCTAAACTGCACTTAAGCCTTTCCTGATTATTATCTGAAAAATTAGAACTGTAGATAGAAATACCTGGAAAGATTTCTCCCCTAAAAATGATTACACAATAATGAAGCACTCTCCCTGCTTATCGAGGTCTTTTTCTCTTTATACCATCTCCTTAAACAATTACTTGTCTTCCCTATGCAAATCTCTCTCCAAATCATTCCCTATTACTATGCGTCTAGGATATTTCGCACCCCATTTAACAGAATATTTCTCTTTGATGTTGATACGTTTAGGACTCACTCTCATGATCCTATTCAGGCTAGTAAACTATTACTTTAGTAATTTCTGCCATAAACCCGCATGTGAATACACCACACATATTCCGCTATTTTTATCACAAGTTGGTAATCATATTTTTGTTTCTACCACTTATCGTAACATCCTAGTGCCGAGGGTTCGAACTGCTGCTAAGGTTGGTAAGGTCGACAGTATTCTTGGGATGATCACACAAGAATAAGAATATGCAAAAGTGCTTTATTGCAGAAACATTTCAGTCCATTTCCTGAAAATTTCACACATCACAGTTTGAAAACACTGTGCAAAATTTAAAAGATATATTTATCTCGCAATATAAAGAACAATCGAAGTAATGGTGTTTGAACACGCGGCAACTTGAGAAACTCCTGTTCATCGTTAGTTAAAAGTTTGTCGACAACGTTTGCTGACGCTTATTTAAAAGAATAGGAGAACTCTGTGAAAGCAGTATGAATAAAGAGGGGGATGAATTACCCTTGTTTCTGAGAGAAGGGGTGATTGCTTAACTGCCTGAAGATTTCAACTTTTAAGAATGGAGCCCATTGATATTGATGGCGAGTGCGATTGCTGAATTGCTTGGGGACCTAACGTTAATAGTCTGTACGAATAACGCCCTCTCCTATTATTTCTGTTCCGGCTTCCTTGAATTTATTAACCTCTCTCTCATCAGGAAACAAAGATTTCACACTTTCTCCTTTAATTTCCTTTGTAAAATGTCGCGTTGTATACAGACCTACTGTGATTGATGCTAGATGTTCTCCCTTTCTTCGGAGCGCGAAGCATTTAATTGTTGTCATAAATGCAAGTGTAATGTTGTATTTGTTCAGGATACAACATTTTGTAATTTTAAGGCAATCCATGGTGTCGAATGTTTGTAGCAGGCCTATAATTACCTAATTAATTCTATTGTACTTAGTTCAAGCCATCTTATGCAACATATCAAGCAACGAGCTTTCCCCAGGAAATCCGATTCACCACCAGGTTTACGAGTTTATCCCAGAGGACATCCGTCAGGTGTTGTACGGACTTCGTCTTCTTCCTTGTCCGCCTGGAGGTATCCACATCATAGCTCTTTCTGGAAAATTTTTCCAGTTCATCCGAATAACATGACTCGCAAGTCATACTCACCTTTCGGTAACCCAACTAGAGATGTGGCAATGGTATTAAAATTATCGGCCACCTCCTGTCCACGTTTCCAGAGCAATTAATTATTTATTGTGTTATAATAGTAATCATCTTTATTTTAAAAGTGTTTACTAAAAACAGCTTCGGCAAATCCGTCCGTCCGTTTTACTGGACCGATTGGCTTCATTTTTATTTTATTATCTCCGGAATTGCTTGCCAGTGAATCATGAGCCATTGGTGTCTCTAAGTTCAGCCAACTTTAGTAGTCCCAAAATCAAATCATAAAATGACCACTCCAATAGTTGCAGGCGAACGCTTACCCTAACCCGCAATACATTCTGTAATTAGCAGGTTGCTAAGCGACAAACACTTTCATTAATATTCTGGTCTAATTATGTGATTTTTCATCCTTAGTAATGTCATTCCATGCAGGCATGTTTGATTACTACCTGTCAAACCAGAGAGTATGTACTTCCTGTGATCATGGAAGAATATTATTCTGTGCTATATACCCTTTGATTCACTGACCTTCACCAGCTTCTTAACATACTCAACAGATGGCAGAACGTTCCTAAAATTTTCATACGCTAATATAAAACATCGACGTATGCACAGATTGGAAGGTATCAAGTTGACTAGCCTTCTGATTCTGTATGACCGTTACCACTAATAAGCTGCTGGGACAAACTCTTGACAAAGTGGGTATCTACTTACCCGAACCAGTACTGAGTCACGGCCAATTGTATGTTGCACTATCTCGGGCAAGATTGTTTGAAATTTTCAAGATCCAGATGCGCCCGAATGGTCAAAGCACAGTGAATATTGCACGGAAAGAAGAGTTATAAACTAAATAACGAATGAATCGGTTATTATTTATTATGTACCGGTATTAAATGTTCATTAGACTATTGAAGAGAGCAGGCAAAATAATATGATTGCGACAGGCATATCAAGACGAGTTATCTGACCTGTTTATAACGAATGCTTAATAATAATAATAATAATAATAATAATAATAATAATAATAATAATAATAATAATAATAATAATAATAATAATTGTACCGGGCGGTACACCTCTACGACGCAAGTTCAAATCTTGCGCCAATTGAAACTTCTCTACTGGAGAAACCCGGAACTTTAACTACTGAACTAACTCGACTGGTTATCAGAAGATGTCACTGTGTGTTTTTTGATTTGCTTTTGTTTTTCAGTGATCAAGAAGTGTGGACATTCTCTAACAGATGTCTCTACCAAAAACTATGGTAATACACTCTGGTGCAATGGAATGAACTCTCTTGAATAAATTTTGTATTCATAAGTTTTGTCTTTACTAAATTTTGTTCTGTGGTTTGTGGGTTGGCAATATTAATCCTTTCCTTCCGCCTATTTTGAATTAAGCCAATCAGTAATTTCTGTAATTAATTTTCCTCCAATCATTGCTTTCTTCTTCGAATTTCCATGTGTAACCTTTAGTCAACCAATAAAAATTAAGTGGGTGTGTCTACTCATTCCTGAAAGGTCTCGAATTTTCCACGAGGGTATAAAAACTGCTGATTTTCTTGTCTCCGGGCCACTCGTATAACATCTAACTCAGTGTGTGAATATGTAGCAGGGGGCGGGAAGCGCCTCGTTCTTCAGACAGCAGTTCTTCAACAAGGTACTGGCCTTTTAACATCTTTATTTCTTGCTAGCTCAGCAGTCTAACTCTCGGGAAGGGTTCGAAACCTTTAATATGTAACCCATCTCTTTAAAATTTAAATTTCTTTTCAGTCTATGTAAAAACTACAAATCTCTTTTACTGTAAAGCGGGGATAGAGAGTGCTTTACCCTCTCGAGCTCTCCTTCATTTTGAAATTGAGGTGACTACGTTTTCATAACCGTTTCTTCTCTTCCTAAATGTATTAAAGTTTTCTCATACGAGTCACCTCGCTAGCTTGGGATTAGCCCCTGTGTATCGGCCTAGAGCCATTTAGGTTTTAAAATGTGTATTTAGGAGTGCAAGTTCACGCCTCCAGTCCTTTCTGTACTTTGGGCCAGTAACTTAACCTGATGTTTTGATTTCTTCATGCGAAGGCCCTGTAGGTTGGGTATTAAATACCTCTGTTTTTTTTATGTGCCTTGAGGGCAGATAGAAGTGAAGTTTGTTGTGGCCTTTAATAGGCTTGTAAAATTGAGAGCAGATCCGCACTTTCTGGTATTATTAAGCGGGAGCAAGAGCTCCATGTAATTAAGGGTTTTCTGCCCTTTGGTATTTTTTGATTGTGAGCTGAGACCTCAAGGATTGATGAATTTGGGCCCGTAGCCCAGAATTTGTAAAGACCACTTAACTGGTACTTTTCTTGTAAAGTGGCATTGTACCTGATTTTCTTTGTTATTTCCCCTAGTGGAAACTGGTTAAATTTTTCTCTAATCTTGGACTTCTTGATTGTGCACCTGATTTAACTTGTTGTTATTTGTTGTACACTCAAAATTCTATGTTACCATTGTTAAGTTTTGAAAATATAACCTTTGTTGAAATTTTAATTCATCGTTCGAACTTGTAGTTAGACCCATTCCAGCCCGCACTTTCTTTCACCTCTGACTTCGACGGATAACTCCGTAACAATAATGATGATGATAATGATGATGATGAGTGTTTCTTCTCCCGGTACGCAACGGTACGCAGTACTGGCACCTCCTTTCCCCAAGTTTCCTGAAAAGATTTAGTATGTATTGACAGGGCAATTTTTTATAAATATTCTAGCAGATTGTAGTCCGACTCATTGGCTGAATGATCAGCTTTGAGGCCTTCGGTTCAGAGGGTCCCGGGTTCGATTCCCGGCTGGGTCGGGGATTTTAATTGCCTCTGATTAATTCTTCTGGTCCGGGGACTGGGTATTTGTGTTTGTCCCAACACTTTCCTCTTCATATTCAGACAACACACTACATTACCAACCACCACAGAAACACGCAATAGTGATTACATCCCTCGATATAGGGTTGGCGTCAGGAAGGGCATCCGGCCGTAAAACAGGGCCGAATACACATGTGGTACACAGTTCGCACCCGCGACCCTACAGATGTTGGAAAAGCGGTAGAGAAGAAGAAGAAGAAGAAGAAGAAGAAGAAGATTCCAGCAGATAGTATTGCCTTCACGAACTGAATTTTCAACTTTGATTCTCGCAAGTTGTTACAATGCTTACATTTTTCATAGGATTCAAAGATCGATAACGCAGCCCGAAACAGGTACTTGTGTTCACTTTCCGATTGTTTCGAATGTCAGACTATTAGTTCTATATCCTCTCTGCAACATTCAGGTGTTCAGGTGAGTTTTGAATAAATCAATAATTTGTAAGTTAAATCAGAGCAATTATTGTTCAAAATGAGTGTTTGCTTTATGGCAATGAGCAAAATAAGGAAGCCTTAAGAGGGAGAAATTGTCAATCTACTTGTGATTCCCCCAATAACGTTGAATGGAATTATTATCCCTTTCGAAAACCAAGTTAAAGATTTAGGATTTATTCTGGACAAAAACGTTTACTGAACAGAACACATAACAGCTGTATGCCAATTAGTGGCGTGCACCGAACCCTCTCTACCCCAGCGCCGCTGGGGTAAAGAACTTTGTATTAACATTTTCTAATTATTCCTTAGAACGCTTTTTATAATGTTTAAAAAATTGCGAACATCTAGGCAAAGCCAAGTACAACTATCTCGACAATCCGCTCGCACTACTGCAGTTCAGCTTCTCCAGCGAGGTGGGTTTCCTTGCCGGCGCGATAGAGAGCTACCCCCAGCGAAATTTAAGGTCGCTTGGGTGACGCATGCACTTGAAGCTTCCTCGAGGCGGAGCTGTAGGCCCTTCCACGGCAGCAATTTACGGCGACAGGCCTGCCAGCTTAGGTAAGGGGTGTTAGTTTTAATACTTGACACTCGAAGTCTTCACCGCCACACACAAGAGACTGCAAGAAAAATATCAATATCTTAACAGTATAGTCACTTGCACATCGTCTTTCTAATAAAAATAGACTCAGTATATGAAATCAATTGTAATATAGAAGAATATATTTAATATTGAGTTTCGGCATGAATACAGTTTTTTCGAGCAATTCGTTGATAGCACGTGTAGATTGTGTGTTCCGATAGCCGCAGCGCGAATGGTTGTCTGTGTTGGTGGTGTATAGTGAATTTTTGTAGTGTTCCTCTTGGATTATAGGTGAAGCTTTTGCGAGTTCTATGGCATTCTTCATGAATATAACGTGTGTTATACGTCGTGGCAAATATTTTCCCTCGTTTGTCGTTGATGCACGTACACTCAGTATGCGAGTGTAACTATAAAGCTTCAACGACAGTAAAATACCAGTTATATTTTGCTGATTAGTTTAGATTAGGCTTTTTAAGTAAAAAAACAAATAGTCCCAGTGTATTTTTGTGGAAACCATGACTGTACTATCACGAAGCAACACCGGATGAAACTGTAAGTACATTGTATAAAATCTGCTATAGATTAAGTTATGATGGTGTCGTCACTGCCGTGAGTATCAATTTGAAAGTATGTGCGAGCGTGTGGTTGAAAATATCCTTGAAAGATCTTTCTCAGGTAGACGGTTTCACGAAAAATGCAGCCTTATAAAATGGTAATGTTGACTTTAGAGAATGTAGTGGGGCTACGATTGTTTATATTTTTTTAAACTTTTCTGCAGCAGGGGTAATGAGTATGTTCACCGCACACCACTGATGCCAAGGAGTATTTTTCTCCCTTCACTCACTTAAAGGAATGAAAGATTTGCTTCCCTTCAAGGGCAGAAATCTGTTGGTTCAACAGCTAATAATGCCTCTGCTTGACTACTATGACATCGTGTACGGCAGACTAAGTGGTACCCTCTCCACTAAACTTCAGAGAGCTCAGAATGCTTGCGTCCGGTTTGTAATAAACATTCCAAAATTTCATCATGTAACTCCTGCATTCCATGAGCTAAATTGGCTTAAACTAAACCAGAGTCGTAGCAATCATTCATTGCTTCTACTCCACAAAATTACGTACAAGCAGACAGCCTTTTATCTAACAGATTATTTCCAGTTACTCTCAAGCATTTTTAACAACCCAACCAGAGCTGCGGCTAACCTAAACCTCAAAATACCAAGTTCCAGCCTCTACAATAATTCTGATGTTGTCAGTACAATTCGAACATGGAATTCATTCATTGCCCACTGATCTAAGGGGCACCCTATCTACACCGGTATTTAAAAAGAAATCTTGGCAGCGGTACTTGGACGGATTAAGCTGAGTGTAAATACATTAATTATGTCTTCCTATTTGGTTTTATTTCAATCCGTGTGTCACTAAGTTTGACTGAATTTGTTTCTATTGATGAATTAGGACAATTTTCTTTATTCTGTGTTATTTCATATAGCCTACGCTTCTGTTTTTCTTTCCTTTAATGTATTTTATAACTATTCGTGTGTGTGTGTGTGTGTGTGTGTGTGTGTGTGTGTGTGTGTGTGTGTAATATACGTTAAACTGTTTAATTAATTTCGTGTGGCTATTTTAGCCGGGTGCAGCCCTTGTAAGGCAGACCCTCCGATGAGGGTGGGCTGCATCTGCCATGTGTAGGTAACTGCGTGTTATTGTGGTGGAGGATAGTGTTATGTGTGGTGTGTGAGTTGCAAGGATGTTGGCGACAGCACAAACATCCAGCCCCCGGGCCATTGGAATTAACCAATGAAGGCTAAAGTCCCCGACCCGGCCGGGAATCAAACCCGGGACCCTCTGAACCGAAGGCCAGTACGCTGGCCATTCAGTCAACGAGTCGGACATGTTAAACTGTGCGTACATTATAAGACTTGGTTTGACGGACTAGTAGGCTTTATAGCCGGAGTCACGCCATGTCTTTTAAGGCATAGCAATAATAAAAATACAGAAAATCAGCATCGAAAATACACGTGGTCCGCCTCTGTGGTGTAGTGGTTAGCGTCATTAGCAGCCACCCCCGGAGGCCCGGGTTCGATTCCCGGCTCTGCCACGAAATTTGAAAAGTGATACGACGGCTGGAACGGGGTCCACTGAGCCTCGGGAGGTCAAATGAGTAGAGGTGGGTTCGATTCCCACCTCAGCCATCCTGGAAGTGGTTTTCCGTGGTTTCCCACTTCTCCTCCAGGCAAATGCCGGGATGGTACCTAACTTCAGGCCACGGCCGCTCCCTTCCCTCTTCCTTGGCTATCCCTTCCAATCTTCCCATCCCTCCACAAGGCCCCTGTTCAGCATAGCAGGTGAGGCCGCCTGGGCGAGGTACTGGTCATCCTCCCCAGTTGTATTCCCCGACCCAATGTCTCACGCTCCAAGACACTGCACTTGAGGCGGTAGAGGTGGGATCCCTCGCTGAGTTCGAGGGAAAAACCAACCCTGGAGTGTAAGCAGATTAAGAAAGAAAGAAAATAGACGTGGTGAAGAGGATCAAGAAACCAAGAATGAATATCCAAAGGGACAAAAGGAAATAGATTCTGATAACGACTGGCCAGACCGTTCGACACTTTCACCAAAAAAAGAAAAAACAATCTGCGACAAAAAGGAGTGAGGGATGGTGACGATGCGGGTATATCGGAGTGTTTGTTACAAGTGTGGAAGTTGTTGTAATAACACCTACATGGTGAGTACAAGCAGATTTTCTCCAAGAAAAATGCACTCAAAATATTGTTATTGGTTTTAAGTTCCCCTAACTACTTTAACGGTTTTCGAAGATGCCGAGATGCCGGAATTTTGTCCCACGGGAGTTATTTTGTGTGCTAGTAACTATACCGACACGAGTCTGGTGTATTTGGAGACATTCAAATACCACCGCACTGAGCCAGGATCGAACCTGCCAGCTTGGGTTCGGAACGCCAGAGCTGTACCGTCTGAGCTATTCAGCCCAGCGAATATTTATTGTTTATAATAGTTTGACATGTTGTGAAATGAGTGTTTCGTTCATCTCTGCAATTATGGTTCTCGCAGCAGAGAAAGTGTTTATCGTGGAACATTATTTCCGGTCATACGAAGTGGGGTGTCAGATTGCGCCGCGTTTACTTCACGTTAAAGAACGGCACGAGGGGAGTTTTTATAAGAAGGCACTAAAAACAGAACAATGTTAGCTGCCGTTGACAATTTCCGTCATACGGAGTCAGTCTCATGTCAAGGGAACGGGGTATCAAGGCGCCCAATCACCTCAAATGATAATCGTGGACGACTTCTCCAACAGGACAGGTTCTAAAGTCCACAATTTGTCTTCGACGAACATCACTGAAACTCGGTTAGAGCGATAGTTCTATTCGGCGAAGTTTTAAAGAGCTGGCTTGATTTGCATACCACGTTGAAGTTGTTCAGCGTCTAACAGAAAGGGATGAGCGAGCCCAATTAATTACGGTATTTCAGCCGAGTGTTGTCGATGTCGTATGAGATCCAGATTTCTTCTGCAGCGTATCGTCGTTGTGCCTCGAAATACCGACATGTGACAATGTCAGGGGAGAAAGACCGACCCGCAGCACACGTATCATCAAAAATCTGTTGATAAAGTTCATACAATACTGAACCTTAGATGACAGAACTTTTCTGGCCAGAGTTCTAAGCTGAAATATGATCACACAGAGGTTTTACTAGGCGCAACGACGGTATGGTTTTCGGATGGCTACATCATCCGACAAACAACTACAAAAACACTACACTAATGGTGGACCTTTGAGTCTGAAAACCAGGCGACAACGACCTCCTTCCCGTTCCTACGAGTATCCACGATGATCTCCTGCAGGACAAAGTTGTGTTCCAGGCAACCTTCAACCGGAATGATTCCTTCTGGGCTGGGGAGATGATGATGTTCTCAGCTGCAATTCTTCCCAGCCTGAGAGCAGGGATGACGCAATAAAGGTTGCCGGCGGTGTTTGAAAGGGCGATGAGCCTCCAAACGACTAGAGAAGAAACCAGATACGCCTATGCTATAGAGTAGTTACAGTAGATAGAATCAAAGGCCTCAAAATGTCGTATGACAACTTATTTTTATGGAAAATGTACATAGAAATATAAGGAGATCCCCACTACAGACGAAATATGGGATAATTTCATATGTGTCTTCCTTCAAATATCTCGGAGAAGTCATACTACCATCGGGACTGGACAGTATAGCCAATTTAGAAAGAGCCAACAAACTCTAAAATGTGTATAGAGCACTATTAAATCACTACAATGACAGAGTGATATCACGTAATGCGAAACTTTGTCATTACACGACAGTTGTTTTGCCGGAAACATTAGGCATATATGCTTCAAAAACTACATTCTAGCAGACCACTCAATAATTTATGTAGTTGGAAAACAAGATCGAAAATTTCTGAGGAAAATACATGGCCTCAATCATGTAAATGGCATAAGAGAAAAAAATAAAAACTATAGACCTGTACAAAACAACAGATAAGTTGAGTAATGCCGTACGTAGGAGACGCTAGAAATTCTATGCTCACATTTATATAATGGACAAAAATAGATTTACAAAAACAGTTAAATATAATCAATTCAAAGAAGGTCAAGATCAACTGTTTGGAAGTAACTAAGCAGGATTTACAAGAAATAAAGGCTACAGACATTATCATAAAAACGTAAAAGACAGGGGAAACCGTCAGACCAAGCTAACAAGTACAAACGCCCTCTTCAATTAGACATAACGAAGAATGAACAACTTCTCCTCCTTTCTTTTTCTAAATTCTGCTTTACGTCGCACTAACACAGATAGGTATGATGTCGACGATAGGATAGGAAAGGGCTAGTAGTTGGAATGAGGCAGTCGTTGTCAAAATTAAGGTACAGACCCAGCATTTGCCTGGTCTGAAAACGAATAATAATAATAATAATAATAATAATAATAATAATAATAATAATAATAATAATAATAATAATAATGTTATTGACTAAACGTCCCACTGACCAATTTTACGCTATTCAGAGACGCAGAAGTGCCGGAATTTAGTCTCGCAGGAGTTCTTTTAAGTGCCAGTAAATATACCAATACGAGGCTGACGTATTTGATCACATGCAAATACCACCGGACTGTGCAAAGATCGAACCTGCTAAGTTGTGGTCAGAAGGCCAGTGCCTCAACCGTCTGAGCTACTCTGCCCGGCGACGTGAAAACGGGAAACTATGAAAAACCATCTTCAGAACTACCAACAGTGGGGATCGAACGCACTATCTCCCGAATGCAAGCTCACAGCTGCGCGAAACTAACCGCACGCCCAACTCGATCGATGAGACTCTTATTTACAACGAGATATCGAAAACTGTGGTCGCTTACGTTATCTACAATAAACAATATTGAATATACTTCTTAGCAAAGTAGAGGTTCCCATAATACGGAAAACGTAAAATTAAGCAATTTCCTCAATTGTGCCGAAAGTTGAAGGGATAAAATGCCCGAAAATATTTCAAATTGTGAATCTTGGAGAGTTTTATCAAAATAAAAATAGAAAATCACTTCCGGTCCATATGCAGTTCCGAAAATCAATCTAAAATCGCTTGTTTCTTTACTGGTTTTTAAATTCAAATTCTGGACAAATTAACTTATTTACATAATTGTTTCTGTAATGTGTTCCTTCGTTCAATACCACCAGGCTTTTTGATTTTTGAAAAATGTCTACACCGAATGTAGTTATAAGGGCTTAAGTGAATCTCTGCATTGACTCACATTAGCGCTCGTAGTGGTAGAAAAATGTCCACCTCTGTGGTGTAGTGGTTAGTGTGATTAGCTGCCACCCCCGGAGGCCTGGTTTCGATTCCCGGCTCTGCCACGAAATTCGGAAAGTGGTACAAGGGCTGGAACGTGGTCCACTCAGCCTCGGGAGGTCAACTGAGTAGACGGGGGTGGGTTCGATTCCCTCCTCAGTCATTCTCTAAGTGGTTTTCCGTAGTTTCCCCACTTCTCCTCCAGGCAAATGCCGGGATGGTACCCAACTTAAGGCCACGTCCGCTTCCTTCCCTCTTCCTTATCTATCCCTCCCAATCTTTCCACCAACCCCCCCCCATAAGGCCCCTGTTCAGCATAGCAGGTGAGGCCCCCCTGAGTGAGGTACTAGTCCTCCTTCCCAGTTGTATCCCCCTGAACCAAAGTCTCACGCTCCAGGACACTGCCCTTGAGGTAGTAGGCGTAGGATCCCTCACTGAGTCCTAGGGTAAAACTCACCCTGGTGGGAAAAAGGATTAAGACGAAGAAGTTGTAGAAAAAGGTGAACTGCTAATCTAATCGACCGGATAAGGATTATTAATGAAAGGATTGTAATATGTTAGGAATAAAAAAGAATATATTATCATACTTTATTATATTTCATTTACCCAAAATTCGTAGCTCATAACCCTAGGATATTTCCAACATTGAGTTGCTTGCCTGAAGGGCTGGAACGGCGGATTTTTTATTTGTTACTTTTAATGTTTTATTTATTTTAAAACTGTCATGTTTTTGTTACGTTCATTGACCCTTCTTTCGTTCGTTCTTTATTTATTTATTTATTTATTTATTTATTTATTTATTTATTTATTTATTTATTTATTTATTTATTTATTTATTTATTTATTTATTTATTTATTACTTTCCCCACATTGCTACACTGACCAAAATCCAAGGAGGTGAGATATTTGTAGCATAAACCGTTATTGTTACGTAATGACTTAATTTACTTAGTACGTTAAGCCATGTTAACAAAGATGTCCCGCACCTCTTGTAGCCGCATCTTTTCTATTGCTCACACACTCACACACACACCCCACTCGCTTGTCGTCGCCTCTCCATGCAATCTACCACTCAAATTTATTTAGAAGAGGGTGAGTGAGCATAAAATCCTCGACTCAACCCGAGTCTCGGGAGAGGGAAAATTCTTGCTTGTTGTTGGAGCGGAGCTTCAACTCGCCCCCAGGCAATCTTAACGAATGCATTTCGTCGTGTTTTATAAGCCTTATTATCCCCAGCAGGAAATGTAGGTAACTGTTCTCTCGGTCTTCACATATTTCGTTTCGTTTCGTGTCGACACTGCCTTTCTCTTTTTAAGTCTTGTCGCGTAGCCTACTAGGTATACTGTACAGCAATACTTAACCGTATCATTGATTGCAGGGATTTCTCGTCATTTCCATTACTTAACATCGCCGAGGCAATATCGCACCTGTTTTCTAATATGGGTCCCAGGTTGCCATTGCTTTCAATATGGCTACGTACTGCTGGTACCTATTATATCGCACCCCATATTCACAAGACTCAGCTGATGGAATTTAAAAAGGAAGAAAGTATATCGCAAATATAGCAGCAATGACGCCAGCGGTCTATTGTGTTTTGATCTTAACGCAATTAAATTTTATAGATGAAAAATGCAATCTTTTAATTCGAGAAAAGAGTGCCGAATCCTCAGTAGATAATAACAAATTAGTTGAATTAGACGATTAGAAATGAGTAAAATACTAGCTTAAATTAAAAGGAGACCTCACATAAGTGTATGTGGTAGTAAGAACAAAACAAAATAACTAGAATATTTATTTATGTGTTTAATTAATTAATTTATTTATTTATTTATTTATTTATTTATTTATTTAATTATTTATTTATTTATTTATTTATTTATTTATTTATTTACACTCAAGGGTTGGTTTTTCCCTCGGACGCAGTGAGGGATCCCACTTCTACCGTCTCAAGGGCTGTGTCCCGGAGCGTTAGACTTTGGGTCGGGGATACAACTGGGAAACAGGACCAGTACCTCGAACAGGCTGCGTCACCTACCTGTTATGCTGAACAGAGCTCTCGTGGGGAGGGGAATGGGAAGATCGGAAGGGATACTCAAGGAAGAGGGATGGCAGCGGCCGCGGCTTTAAGTTAGGTACCATCCCGGCATTTGCATGGATCAGAAGAGAGAAATCACGGAAAACCACTGAGGTGAGAATCGAAACCCTACCCTCTCTACTCAGTTGACCTCCCGTTCCAACCCTCGTACCACTTTTCAAATTTCGTGGCAGAGCCGAGAATCGAACCCAAGCCTCCGGCAGTGGCAGCTAATCACACTATCCACTACACCATAAGATGAAGAAGAAGAAGAAAATTCCTTGCGAGTGGCTGCTCTTTTTGCTATCCCATCGTCGCCATATTTGTGTCTGTGTGACAAAAGGCAAATTACCGAGCTCGATAGCTGCAGTCGTTTAAGTGCGGCCAGTATCCACTATTCGGGAGATAGTAGGTTCGAACCCCACTGTCGGAAGCCCTGAAGATGGTTTTCCATGGTTTTTCGTGGTTTCCCATTTTCACACTAGGCAAATGCTGGGGCTGTACCTTAATTAAGGCCGCGACCGTTTCCTTCCCAGTCCTAGCCCTTTCCTGTCCCATCGTCGCCATAAGACCTATCTGTGTCGGTGCGACGTAAAACCAATAGCAAAAAAAAGGAAAATTAGAAAGGAAAATAAGCGAGATTAATCTTATAGCTTGACGTGCCTTGTCCAATCGTTTTGATTTGGTGCCTTTAGGTTGCCTGTGTGCGTTTTTCGATGTTCTGTTTTATTATACCAGGTGGCAGAGTAACAGAAACTCTACAGAGTGGTCTGTTAGTGAGTTTTAATTAGTTTGTCTATTGATATCAAACAGTCCAAATTAATTGAAAACGAATCACTACCAACGAGGTGAAACTTATGAGTCATATGAGACAAGGATTCCCCTTAACCCCTGTCCGGCTCCATGGCTTAATGGTTAGCGTGCTGGCCTTTGGTCACAGGGGTCCCGGGTTCGATTTCCGGCAGGGTGGGGAATTTTAACTTTAATTGGTTAATTTCGCTGGCACGGTGGCTGGATGTATTTGTCGTCTTCATCATCATTTCATCCTCATCACGACGCGCAGGTCGCCTACGGGAGTCAAATAAAAAGACCTGCATCTGGCGAGCCGAACATGTCCTCGGACACTCCCGGCACTAAAAGCCATACGCCATTTCATTTTTCCCTTCACCCTTTTACTAATTAATTTATTTTTATCTTTTTCTAGTGGTTTAACGTCGCACTAACACATCGAATGTTTTGGGCGACATTAAGGATAGGAAAGGACTAGGATTGGAAGGTTGCGGCCGTGGCCTTACGTACGATAGAGCCCCAGAATTTACCTGGTGTAAAAATGGGAAACCACGGAAAACCACCTTCAAGGCTGTCGACGGTGGGATTCGAGCGAAGCATTTTCCAAATGCAAGCTCACAGCTACTCGACCCTAACCACATTGCCAAGTCGCTCGGTTTACTTCTTAACATATACTAAGCTGAGATAGTAAAATCCAAGTTAGCAGGATTGATTCACGCTCAGTTCTATGGTGTGTGTGGGTGTGGACGCCCAAATACAACAATTTCATGTGTAGATTTATCGTAACATGCGAAAGAACTCCTGCAAAATACGTTTCCGGCACCTACTTGTCTCTATAAACCGTCAAAGTAATTGGTGATCTGTAAAACCAACGGAAACGGAACCCTCTTATGCTGATGGGCTTGGCATAACAAGCGACTGCTGCTCTTCTCAAAGGCTTGCAGATAACGAGATGACATGTGGTCAGCACTGCGAATTTTCCTGATCAATATTCTTTACTTTCAGGGCTCCTCATCTTCTCGTGCACACTGAGTCGACCTCGAACCAGCCCTCATATTATGTGAAAATCCCTTTCCTAGTCGAGAATCGAACCGAGGTCCGACTCGTTGGCTAAACGGTCAGCATACTGGCCTTCGGTTCAGAGGGTTCCGGGTTTGATTCCCGGCCGGGTCGGGGATTTTAACCTTAATTGGTTAATTCCAATGGCACGGAGGCTGGATGTATGTGTTGTCTTCATCATCATTTCATCCTCATCACGACGCGCAGGTCGTCTACGGGAGTCAAATAGAAAGACCTGCACCTGGCGAGCCGAACCCGTCCTTGGATATCCCGCCACTAAAAGCCATACGACATGTCATTTCATCGAACCGAGGGCGTCCTAGTAAGAGGTAGACTCTCTCTCTCCCTGGACCAGCGAACTCGCCTATAATGGTAATTAAGACACTCGTATGAAAATTATAAAACTTGCTTCGCTCGTTTTTTAAACGTACTCGTGTCGTAATTATTGCCATTATAGGCTTGTTGCTTAACGTACTATTGTGCATTTATATGCATGCATGCCAAGAATATGCGCGTATTCCGTATATATGCATTTGTATGTATGTTAGGTATTCAGCCCGAAAGCTAGTTTGATGCTCCACAGATCTACCAACACGTGTCATAGATAGTCTAGGTGTCACGGAAGAGGCATAAAGTACTAGGGAAATGGGGAGCGAGGTAGTTTTCCGTTGCTTTCCCCAATATGCATTTATATGCACTATAAAATTTAGCCATTCGATTTCAAGTGGTATGAATCGCCTTTATTTCTATTATGTCTTGAAACAAACAAAACATGCAAATATGCCAAAACCCGCACTCTGATGATCGGAATGCAGGATGAAACCTAATAATAAGAAAAATTAAGTAAAAACCAACTGAAACATACACTGACGAGCAGTTGAATTAGAGATATCTCGCTAGAAGCCATAGAACATCACAGTCATTGCTTAACTTATGGAAGAACACAGAAAACAATCCTCACCTCCCTCCTCCTTCTGACATAGCAGCTTCCTGGGCTAAACAACTGTAATCCAGACATCCCTCTTGGCGTACTCTTTGAATGCATCAGACGCCTGTAGAGAACAATGGTAGCAGCATCCAGATGAATTTCTCCTTCCTGGACGACAGTGGAGGACGCTAAATAGAATTAGGACTGGCCAAGGTAGATGTGGAGCCACCATGTTCAAATGGGGATGGAAGACTTCACCACGATGTGCTTGCGGGAACAGACAATCGACTACATTGCATTTGAGTGTCTTTTACATTGTTACAGAGGCTCCCTAGAGCACTTACACTGTGTTCAAGCGAAGCACTTCTCTTGTGAACTTGAGATGGTTGTTATACATATTGTATATAGTATTGTATTTCATCGTTGTTATTGTAGTAGTAGTAGTAGTAGTAGTAGTAGTAGTAGTAGTAGTAGTAGTTGTTGTTGTTGTTGTTGGCATCAGTATACCCCGTATGTTTAGGCAGAAATATGTTAGAATGCAAATTAATTTGTTTATTAGGAAATATCGTCCTGCCCGTTTTTCAGATTGTTGCGTGAATAACATAAATTCCAGGGGTTCTCATGAGCCGTACCCCTTATATTTATGTAAAGCTCGTAGCATAACGATTGTGCAGGGTAGACTATACTTGTTACTCGCTTCAGTAAATTTGCATTATTACCTAATACTGCCTAAAAATCCGAAATCTAGTCATCAGTATATAGACTGGTTGGATGGAATCCTCTATACCACCCTATACAGTGCTAAACTTTTTATTTCAATTTAACTACTATACCCTGCATCTGCTGTAATCTGTTTCTCATATTCATACCTCGCTTACCCCTACTGTTCTTACCGACCATTGTTTTCTTTTGCTAGGGGCTTTACGTCGCACCGACACAGATAGGTCTTATGGCGACGATCTTACCGACCATAGTTCCCTCAAAAACCTACTGAACAAGCCCTGGTTCGTAATTCGATCTACCCATCTCAACTTCTGCATTCTTCTGTAACACCACATTTCAAACTCTTCTGTTCTACTTCTGAGCTAGTTACCGTCCATGTTCCGCTTCCATACAATGCCACGATTCAGACGAAAGTCTTCAAAAACATCTTTCTAATTCCTATATCCATGTTCGAAGTGAACAAATTTATTTTCTTTAAAGACAATCCTTGCTTGTGCTAGTTTGCATTTTGTGTCCTCCTTACTTCTGCCATCATTAATTATTTTTACGACCTAAGTAACAATAGTCATGAACTTATTTTTAAACTTCATTTTCTAATCTAATATTTCCTGCATCACCTGACTTCGTTTAACTGAATTCCATTATTTTTGTTTTGGATTTATTTAATTTATTTATTTATTTTCATCTTGTACACCTTGTTCGAGATTCTGTCCATACCATTCAGCATTTTCTCCAGATCTCCTGCAGACTTAGGTAAAATAAAATCGTACGCTAAATAATTATTATTATTAATATAGAATGATCTCTGCAAGTACTTAGTCAAGTGTTCCAGGCTGAAATCGCTCGTAATACTCGAGCTCTTTAAAATGTTCGCGTGTCACACGAGAAATTAATGGTTAGCTGCTTACAACTCGCCACTTAATTGTGAACTGTACGCTATGCTTGGTGCACATTTCGTCTCCTCAACCAGATGGTGTGTAGATAGTGTCATGGAACAGATAACACTCTTAATGTGAGCGTCACACGCCAAGTGCACGCTACTTGGCTGAATTAAGAGAGGAGCCAGCGTATGCATGTGTGTGTCCGCGCATTCCTTCAAATCATCTCCCTCACAGGCGATAATGCTGCATGAATTTCATTACTAGTGAAAAAATGTAGTTATTTTGATACAGATATATATTTTGGGATATGAAATGAAGTGAAATAAACGTAATTTGTTGCACCTGTTGCACTTTGTGTGAGATTACTACATTTTCCCACCTTTTCCCTTCTATTTCATGCTTCCGAACCTTTCTCCCCATTTTTATCTGCGTTTTTAAAAGATAACACACCATTTTTTTTTATCTTATTGAACAAGCAAAGCAAAGTCACCTCCGTACAGGTCATGAAGGCCCTTGGAGGAGTGGAAGGTAAAGGCTTCCACCATTAATAACCTCGGCACGTGATGGGGTAGAGTGGTTAGCTTTACGTCCGGTCGCATTTGCCGCCAGGAATTAACCTGGACTCATTTTTGGTGTAGGCTGAGTGAACCTCAGGGCCATATGCACCTCCGGAAGTGGAAATCTCGTTTCTTAAATTTTACGACTTCCTGACGGGAATTCGAACCTACGTCCTTCGGGGCGAACCGAGTATGCCTTTACCGCCTCGGCCAGGCAGCCCCTTATCTTATTGAACACATTTTTAAAATTTTGTTTAATCAGAAGTCAACAATAGACAATAAATGAAAATCCACAGCCTGTTCCCAGTCATTCGACCGGGTCAGGAATGGAATGAATGAAGCCCCTGTCTAGCGGCGAGGATAGGAATTGTGCCGGCTGCCGGAGCCTGTCGCACTCGTCTGGGGCAATGATTAATGAATGGCAGATGGAATAATAATTTCGTGTGGCTATTTCTAGCCGGGTGCAGCCCTTGTAAGGCAGACCCTACGATGGGAATGGCCGGCATCTGCCATGTTTAGGTAACTGCGTGTTATTGTGTTGGAGGATAGTGTTACGTGTGGTGTGTGAATTGCAGGGATGTTGGGGACAGCACAAACACCCAGTCTCCGAGTCAAGGGAATTAACCCGGAATTAACCGGGAATCGAACCCGGGACCCTCTGGACTAAAGTCCAGCATGTTAGTCATGGAGCCGGACACAGATGAAATGAAATGATATTGGAGAGTGTTGCTGGAATAAATATGACAAGGAAAGCCGGAGTACCTGGAGGAAAACATCGTTGTTCAGCACAAATCTCACATGGACTGACAGGGATTTGAACCACGGAACCCAGGGTGAGAGGCCGGCGCGATGCTGCCTGAGCCACGGAGGCTCTATTCAAAAACACTCATATCAACATGTTCTCCTTTCAATATCACACTTATCTTGCTCATAATTTGATACTACTGGTTTTTCAAGGGTTAGTATATTTTTTACTTTTTTATTTCAATTCATTTCCTTTCATTTTCTCTTTTACAACGGAAAACATGTTAGAGGGGTGGATGAAATAATGATTCGAATTGAGAATGGGCAGTAATCGAAAGAAGGTGATGTTGTAAACAAAAAGCCGTTGAAACCCTAATTAAGGTTAAGAAATGACGTATAGGCCAAAAAACGCCGTAAAAAGGCCGAAAAGGAAAAATAAAACCCACCATTTTATGACCTTCAATGCCCCAGGATGAACATATATTATGTTGGGCCTTGTCTTCGGACACTCGAGAAAAAATTATTTTTCCTCAAGTTCCGAGCCCTAGATATAAAGGACAATGGCATCACACCTAGAGGCAGTGACACCTCCAGTAAGGTCTCTATCTTGAACTCGACACTGTAGTAATTACTGCAGGAGTCATAAGATCCATATCTACTGCACTTCCCCTGGCTCTAGTCTCCGAGCGTGTTGGCCGCACGATTCGGTTCACATAGCCGTGAGCTTGCATTAGGGAGATGGTGGGTTCCCAGTTGGCGAAAGGGCTGATTCCTCCGCAATCCTATCCCTTTCCCACCTTACGCCGCCCACGTTCATCAGCTAGAAATATCGATGAAAGAAAATAATGTTTTGCTTAAATTATCTCGGGGGCCTCTCTCATCTTTCGACAATCTCTAGGATTTTTTAAATACTTACTAGATTATTATTATTATTATTATGCCTTTGCTGCTCAGACCTAGTGTCTCCTATGTCTTCTGGTAGCCGGGATAAGTGCCTCAGAAGCTTGAGGCACTGGCCTTTTGACCTCAAATTGACAGGTTCGATCTTGGCTCCGTTCGGTAGTATTAGAAGATGCTCATATACGTCAGCCTCGTATCCTTACATTTACTGGTATGTAAAATAACTCCTACGGCACAAAATTTCGGCACCTTGGCGTCTCGGAAAACCGAAAACATAGTTAGTAGGATGTAAAGCCATTATTATTATTATTATTATTATTATTATTATTATTATTATTATTATTATTATTATTATTATTATTATTTCTGTTATGGGCTAGAGCAATTTTCTTAGTTTCATTGATCTTTCTCAGTCTCATATTTGACTTTGACAATATGAAAGTGACTGAGGTATGAACGATGCTAGTAATGTCATTCCTTGTGCAGCCAGTCCCTGCTATGAATGGTGTGAAAATGTTGCTCGTTGAGTCGGTTGGTGAATGCGTTTCAGTGGGCTTGGCAGTCTGCTATGTAGGCCTAATAGCAAATTCTGGCTCAGTGAGGAAAGCAACGGGAGACTACCTCACTCCTCATTTTCCTAGTATGCCTCTTATATGACGCCTTAGCCGTCTATGACAGCTACTGTTGGAGCTGTTGAGGATCTAACCAGCCTCCAGGCTGAGGACTAAACATACACAACAGATGATTTTTGTTATTATTATTATCGTCATGATCAGCATATCTGTCCATCAAGGTTCCATTGGGACTACGCCTTCCAAGCATTTCTATCATGAGCACCTTTCTTCAACTGACCATGCGTCCAAAATAACAAACTCCTTAGCGCAGCGGTGCAGCCCTGATGGGTTTTGGCGCTCGATGTCTAGCCTGCAGATTACGAGGTGCCGCGTGGTCAGCGTGACGAATCCTCTCGGTCATTATTCTCGTCTTTATAGGTCGTGGCCAGTATCGGATCGTCTGATAAACTTCAGAAAGCCAAGGGTAAGACCAGATATCAACGAAAATAACAAAATGTACCTGTTTAAATCCCCATTCTAATAAACACTAGAGTGTCAGAAATTTGTTCTGAGAATTTCTTTAACGTGCTGGAATTCAACGACACAGAGTTCACGCTTTAGAAACACCACCGACTCATCTAGGATCGAACCTGCTACCTTGAGAACAAAGGACAACTACACCCTTATTTGAAGCAATAACAACACCCACTTAAATCGAGTATCAATCAGTGCCCATATCGATTACTCTTCGGAGGATTCTCTATGAGATTTCCCCATGTTTTAAGTGATAATTGCATTCTGTTGTATTACAACTTTTTTTAACTGATTTATTTACAAACAACAGTTAATACATAGATAATAATTTCCAATCGTTTAACAAAATGAACAGCCGGGCTGAGTGGCTCAGACGGTTAAGGCACTGGCCTTCTAACCCCAACTTGGCAGGTTCGATCCTGGCTCAGTCCGGTGGTATTTGAAGGTACTCAAATACGACAGCCTCGTGTCGGTAGATTTACTGGCACGTAAAAGAACCCCTGCGGGACTAAATTCCGGCACCTCGGCGTCTCCGAAGACCGTTAAAGTAGTTAGTGGGACGTAAAACAAATTAGCATTATTATTATTATTATTATTAACAAAATGAACACAGGAAAGAAGAAAGAAAACACAATGAAAACTATCTTTACAACTTCCTGTTGCCTGAAGTTCGTGAATTAAGTATGACACTCTTTTTTTGCAGTTTTTGAACTTAAAGTAATGTTTATACTTTTAAATTGACAAACAACAAATTAGTAATTGAACCATAACTAACCAGAAAAAATCAAAACATTTTGTTTGTAATATTCCACACCAATTTAAAACAAATTAAGCACATTCAATAGATTCACTGTTCCTTTCATCCGTTCATTTAAAACTGAAGCACTCTATAACACTTACGTGAATGCTACTTAACGAACATACACGAAATATTATATTCAAAAGCCATACTTTCAACAAAAATAGAATGAAAATCTGCATAGGTATCTCCATTATGTCGTTGGCCAGCTTCTTGTTTAACCCGCTGTGCAATGATTTCCTTTTAGGGTGAAATGAACTATAATGATCAACATGGCAGCATCGGTAAGCGACCCCCAAAGCATCGGATGTTTCCACGAGCTTAGCATGGCACGCCTCGGCGTTCTTCCAGCTTTCATTTGAGGACTGGATGATTGTCGATGACCGTTCTTTCCTTTCATTTAACATACACCAGCAGCATATACGCAGTTCTCTTCCTCGTAGCCCTGATCCTCCCCGTCTTCGGAAGTGCATGATGTTCCATCTACACACTCTCCTTGGTCTGACTTAATCAGTTCGTCTAGAATCGAGTCATCAACTTTCTCAGCAATATAAATCTCTTCCAGTCATGATTTTAACCTGTAAGTATTGAAGGAGTCATAGAAAACAAATCACCGAGGGAGTTGGTCGTGCGATTAGGACCGCGGAGCTGTGAGCTTGCATCCGGTAGATAGTGGGCTCGAACCCTATTGTCGGCATCCCTGAAGGTCTTTTTCCGTGGTTTCCCATTTTCACATCAGGCAAATTCTGGGACTGTACTTTAATTAAGGCCATGGCTGCTTCCTTCCCACTTCTAGCCCCTTCCTATTACCATCGCCGCCATAAGACCTATCTGTATCGGTGCGACGTAAAACGAACTGTAAAACAACAAAAATAAATCCATTATGTTCCTTTTTGCGGAGAAACAATGACAATAAATTACTTCGAAGAACAAGAAACTAACGTAAACTGAAACGTGAGATGCTGCATGTCCCAAAGCTACCACAGAGCTCGGAAGAAAAGCTCTGCACACCAACAAATCGTTATATTCAAGTACTGACTCTCTCTGAACAAACGTCACGTCATATGGCGTTCACAGATAGCATCGCCTTATAATGATAGCGATTTTTTTTTCTTGGGCACTGTATGCGCCATGTTTCCAGACAGTTCGGATCGACCTACTTTGGATAGGGATACATGACAACGGTATCACTATAACGCCCTCCTTCCCCTCCCAAAAAACGAAACCCATGACACTGCAGCCCCGAAGCGCTTCGGCCTACCAAGCGACCGCTGCTCATCCAGAAGGCCTGCAGATTATGCGGTGTCATGTGGTCAGCACGACAAATCCTCTCGGCCGTTATACTTGGCTTTCTTGGCCAGGGCCGCCATCTCACCGTCACATAGCTCCTCAACTGCAATCACGCAGGCTGAGTAAACCTCTGGCCAGCCCTCAGATCCATGTAAAAATCCCTGGCCTGGCCGGGAATCAATCCCGGGGCCTCCGGGTAAAGGACAGGCACGCTAACCCTACACTGCGGAGGCGGACTATAAGGGAATGGAGCCAACTGTATGTGGTGTTCCCATGCGGTCACCTATCGAAGTACTGACTACGCCCAATGTTGCTTAACTGTGGTGATCGGACGAGAACCGATGTATTGAACATGGTGTGGCAGTTGGCCCTCCCCTCCCTAGCCAAGGTTTAATTGCTCTTTCTTGAGTCGAACCCGATCACTATAATCTGGGAATAGGTTCCGCTACCTTTGAACAGGAGTTCACCTCCACGTTTCCTGCGACCCCGCCGATACACTTCTATCTGTGTCCTCGTTGGAGGAGCTGCAGGACGTAGGCCTACTATATGAACCGGAAGCTCACCACAGAACAATGGCAGGAGCCTTGCTGGCTCAGGGCGCTGCCTGCTTTCCCCTCATCTTCTCTTCTTCTCCTGCTTCTACTTGTCGGTCTTGACCGCAATGCGTGAAGTGTGACTCGCCTGACAATTTGAATACAGCCCCGATATTATTATGCACGCTACACAAGATTCCATTATGGAATTAAAGTACGAAGAAGAAGAGGAACACGTTAGACAAAGAAATGATGCAAAAGTTGAAGCTCGTCTCCTAGCGGTCAACGTTCCCAATGCTCAAGACGCGTCATTACCAGCTTCCTCCCGTAGCAGCCAGTTGACATTTAAATTACACGATAACCCTGATGGTAACCCAGTGTGACCCGGCTTTTTGTCAGCCACGATACCATCTGCCGTGCTTCTGTAATTACTCTTATTACATTGCTGCAAGATTAAGTGCCCTGAAATTACACAACCCGACACTGCTTCTGTAAATACAAGAGCACAAGACAAGTTAATACACCTTACTGCCTGTGTCTTCAGCTAGCTTCCTCTACTTTATGGTGAGAGCAATTCCACACTCATTCTATTCTTTTACCTTCAAATGACTACCTACTTCGAGCTAGGCACATTTTTATGCTATGCCATAATGAATTCGTCACATACAGCGAGAATGAAGTATGGGTCTTTCTCATCCCATGCCTGTGATTTCTTTATACAGTTGTCGCTTATTCTTAGCAAGGATGACAACACAGGGTGGATAATAAACAGTGGTTCACATGGTACTCCTACCTGCAATCGCTGGAGTGTTTACCTTTCAGCTAATTGAGTTTCAGTGCTATAGTCTCTATCAGTCCGGTTTCTTGGTTAAATGGTCAGCGCACTGACATTTGGTTCAGAGGACTACGGATTCTACCGTATTCCCGGCTGGCGTTTTTAAGTGCGTATAGAAAATAGCCTACGCAGGATACATAAACTATCTTCCGATACGATTACTGATGACGATGTGAAGATGGACCAAATAGCATTTGTTGACAGGAGGATGCCTATCAAGCTCAAAAGCAAGATATACAAGACCGTTGTTAGACCTGCTCCTACTTACAGCTCCGAGTGTTGGACAAGGCAAAAGAAGCATGTAACAGACATGCGGATGCTGCGATGGTCAGCGGGTGTTACCCTCTTGAACCGAGTGTACAATGAGCATGTGTGAGGATCATCAGTATGGCCCCTATCAGTGAGAAATTGGAGGAGCGGCAGTTGCGCTGGTACGGACAGGTATGGCATTTCGGTGGCGGAGACATCCAACCTCTGGGAGTACTCTCTATGGATCAGAAAACCCCACCCTGATTGATAGTTGGGAGTGTCCATTGTGGACACACATAGGCCAGGAAAAAAGAAGAATAAAAAGATAATTTTAACGTGAACTAACATAGATCTGCATAGACGACTTTTACAGAGCCCTCCCTCTATCGGGCTGGCATACAAGGATGAGCGGAGACAACGTTCATAGAGCCATCTACCGGCGAATACAGCGACTGTGGGGCATCATGTTGCTCTCGGACTCCCGCGTGTTCTTCTTGGTTCCTCGATTGCAACTGCTCTCTTAACGTTGTACTTGTCCATACCAGCGTAACTGCCACTCCTGATAGGGGCCGTATGGTGCTACATGATGATGATTTCATGAACGATGTAAGACAGTGTAAAGTACAATGTCCTTTGCAACCTTCCCTGCTAAGCATTGTCACATTCCAGGATTAGGTCCTTATTGTTTTAATATTCAGGGGATGATTCATAGGTACATTTCAGATTTGTTGCCTACTGAAAATTACCGAGCATTATACGTCCAGCTTTATGTGGTAGCGTGGCCACTGCGAACAGAATTCGTTGTGAAAATTCTATAAATTGCCAAACTTCAAAACTGCCATGTGTATTAGAGATAGGGAGATTTCTGAACGAGTGGTTCATAATGAACGAATCATTGCACTGAACGAATGAATCATGATTCAGTGCACGCAATGAATCGACTCGTTTGTAAATCGAAAGCTGAATCGAGAGATGGCAGTCGAAACTCGTTCCTTGGTTCCTCGTTTCTCGTACGTTCTGATTCATATCGCCAAGTCGGGTATCGACCATTTTTGAATCAATGACAACTTTTGAAGAACGACTCTGTTTTTATTTAACCTGAACTAAACGTCCGGTTCACAAGTCAAATGCTCCTAACCTAACCTTACAGGAAAACATTTTTTTTTTAAATAAGAAATTATCACTTCGTTTCACGTCATACACTTCACGGAACTGTATTATACACTCAACTTTCAGCTCGTTGCAAAATGCTAGGTTAAGTTTACTTCAAGATTACCGTTCTCGTTCCCGTTTACTACTGTGAACTAACGTGTGGAACATGGCCAAAAAATGTTCATATCTACTATAAATGTCAAATTCGATTGTCGTATAGATTCGAATGGTAGCTACTTAAGTTTGGAAAGGATTAGTTGGACAGTTGTGAAGCATTTTTCGATTGTAACCGCTAAAAAGGACATTACTCTTATTAAAATTCTAGCAGTTACCTTGAACATTTCACTTCTTGTCACTTGTAAAGCAGTAGCAGTTATAAAGAACATAACGGAATGGTTCAGATAAATCCATGGTTTTGCTTTCGGCTTTCCGTCACATGGTATTCGAATGAACGAATCAAATGAACGAATCACTTTGGTGAATCGTTTCAAATGAATCGGTTCTTCTAAAGGAATCAGATTCACCATCTCTAATGTGTGTAGTCACAACGGAAGTGTAAATTTAAAGGCAAAGAAGTGGTCTTCCGGGGTTCAATATTTTTTTCCGTTACTTTTCTCACGCTTCCTTTTATCATCTTTAGTCTTTTATTCGCAGCTATTGCTGCGTCAGGCCACTAGTTGGATTAGGAAATGAAGTATTAGAGGAAGGAGATGAATATTGTTACTTGGGTTGTGGAATAACTAATGATAGAAAAACGTAAGGCGGACAAAAAATGCCGACTGCCGCAAGCAAGGAAGACCTTTCTTAAGAAAAGAAATTTGCTCACTTCGAACACTGATATGGGAATTAGAAAAAGGTTTTTGAAGACTTTTTTCTGGAGTGAGGCATTTCATGAAAGTGAAATATGGACGATAACTACTAGCTCATAAAAAAGAGAATATAAGCTTTTGAAATGTGGTGTTACAGATAATGTTAAAGATGAGATGGATAGATCGAATCACAAATGAAGAGATATTGAATCGAATTTGTTAGAAGATATCAATCTGGGGAAATTTGACCAGAAGAAGAGAGAGAATGATAGGACACATGTTAAGACATCTATGTTTCGTTCAGTTAATTTTGAGGAAAATATGGCAGGGGTAAACCAATGTACGAATATGACAAACACATGCGCGTAGACGTAGGATGCAGTAGTTTACGTAGAAATGAAAAGGCTAGAAAAGGTTAGGACGGCAAGGAGAGCTGCATCAAACCAGTCCATGGGCTGGTGACCCAAACAATAAGACGTAGTAAATACCTCTGACTCGGGGACTGGGAATTTGTGTTCGTTTCTTCATCTACATATGACTCACCACATTACCAAATACCACAGAAATACAGAATAATTAATACATCCTTCAACATAGGAAGAGCGTCCAGCCGTAAAACTGGGCCATATGTGACACATGGATAGTAGTGTCGGTATTTCACAAACATATATAAAATAACAGAACAGAAGATATATGTAACACATTATTGCAAATTTGACTTGTTTAACTCCACGTTCTCAAGTTTTTTATGGGACACAGTTTCAGTTTACGACGCGTGTCCAGGGTGGAGATAAGTTTCAAGTCTGAATGACCTTCCTGCCTCTACGTGGCGGTCCAATGGAAAATTCCACGCGAATTAAGCTGGATAAGAACCAGCGGCAATCGGATAGAGAACCGAATAACAAGATTACTGAATTAGCACGTCCCTTCATCACAAATATTAATCAACATAAAAAAGGAAGTTTGAACATAAAAGATTGTCATCATCCCGTGTACAGACCCAGTTTAGTTCTTTTGTCCATTATTATCATTTATTTATTTACATTTGTTCTTGATATTGCATGAACGCAGATAGGTCTTATGTCGACCATGGAATAGGAAAGGCCTAGGAATGGGAAGGAAGTGGCCGTGGCCTTAATAAAGGTACAGCTTAATAAAGGTACAGCCCCAGCATTTGCTTGATGTGAAAATAGGGAACCACGCATGACCCATCTTCAGAGATGCACACATTGGGGTTTAAACCCACTATCTCCCGAATACGATCTGACAGCTACGTCACTCAAACCGCGAGCCAATCAGTCGGTATTATTATTATTATTATTATTATTATTATTATTATTATTATTATTTCTCCGTTAGAGTCTTCCAGGGACCACAAGACAGTTTCAAAGCCTCATTCTTTGTTGTTCCTTCTTCTTCCTCCAAAATTCCTTCATCTGCTCACTATGACTACTTTTCCTCTCCTCGGCCCATTTTGAGCCTGTTTTCATTCCCTCCCGACCTTTGAATCCTTCCATATTAACATTTTCTCTCTACACATCTCTCCCTCTGTTGCTTCTTCTTCCCTTATATTGTTTTTTTTTCCAAACCTTTCTTGACTTCATGAATCCAGGTTGTTGTTGGCTTCTTGTTACAAAGATATTTGAAAATCTGTTTGGTTAAGCTGTTGTCATCCATTCTGTGTAAATGTTCAAAAGGTAAATCGTCTCTGTTCTTTAGTTCTGAGCGGACCGAGTATTCTCCGTAATTTTTTTCTTTCCAGTACTTCTAATTTATTCAGCTTGTAATTCAGTACTAGACATTCACTCGCGTATAGGCATTCCGGTTTGACCTTTCTGGTGTAGTATTGTATTTTGAGGTTTTTTAGATAAAAACCTTTTGTTGTAAATATTCCTAGTATCGAGCTCGATAGCTGCAGTCGCTTAAGTGCGGCCAGTATCTAGTAATCGGGAGATAGTGGGTTCGAACCCCACTGTCGGCAGCCCTGAAGATGGTTTTCCGTGGTTTCCCATTTTCACCTTAATAAAGGCCACGGCCGCATCCTTCCTATGCCTAGGCCTTTCCTATCCCATCGTCGCCATAAGACTTATCTGTGTCGGTGCGACGTAAAGCAAATAGCAAAAAAATATTCGTAGTTATATCGTATGCACTTTTCATCTTGTGTATTCTTTATTCTACGCGGATTTTTAAAACCATTTTCTTGAATTTTTTCTCCCAAATATATGAATTTCTTTACCTTCTTTATTCGACCAATTTCTGTTATTAGAAATTCTGGAGTATTTTTTATATTTGTTATAAATTTGTTTTTTCTACAGAAATTCTTAAATCTGTTCTGTTGGCTATTTCTTCCAAGAGATTGACTTGTACTGCTGCATTTTTCAGGTTTTCTGAAAGTATGGCAAAATCATCTGTAAATGTTACACAGTTTATTTCAACACCTTTGTTTTTCTTCCCAGTGTTACTGGTGATAGCTTGTGTTCTCTCAGTTTTAATTCCAAATTCTTACTGTTTTCTCCAGGACGCAATTGAATAGGGGTGGAGATAAACCATCACCTTCCCTTACACCTGTATTTATTCTGAATGGTTTAGATATTTCACCCATAAATTTTACTTTTGATATGGTATCTGTGAGGGTTTCACGGATTAGGTTTGCCAGTGTGGTTTTAACTCTGAACCCTTGGATTATTTTATTTAGAGTTTCCCTATCAACAGAGACAAAAGCCTTTTTAAAACCTATAAATGTTACAACTATGTTTTTGGAGTCCATTAATGTGTGACGGATTATGAACATCAGGTTGAATATTTATTCTTCTTTTTCTCCTGCTTATTATTATTATTGCTTTATAATAGAAGGTATTTTGTGTTTGCCTCTCCCCCAGATGCCGCGGCTCGAATCCCGGCACTCTGGAACTGTGAGAAATGGTAATGCTCTGTGTTATTGCTGTGTCGTTTGTAATACACAATTGTAGTTACGCAGGCTTATGATTTTCATAATTATCCCATGTTTTATGAAACGGTACTAACCTATAATTTTCCTCGCGAATGCAGAATTACACATGGGAAGGTCGAAGTAGCACTGGGATTCAAACTTTCGATCACCAGCCTGTGAATCTTCCGAGTTCCCTCATTGAGATACTTTAAGTGAACTTGACTACAAGAGTGACTGCATTTATTTTAAGAAATTTATGCTAAATTTCGAAAAGATTCATGGCATTGAGAGGAGGAGTGTATTTCATTCCCTGACAAATGGTAAGGAAGTGTAAGTGCCAGGGAGGGATGTGAAGCCTGAATCTCAACACTTTCTTGACCTCTTACGCAGAAGAAAGGCGGTCTGATCCGTGTTTGGTCAGGTCCTTATTAGAAATGACGAAGAGTTTGGTTTTAGTGCATGGGACGCTCACTAGGACTACTTGATATGAGAATTGGAGAAGATCCAAAGGAAGCAGCACGATTTGTTCTGGGTGATTTCTGACAAAGGACTAGTGTTACGAAAATGTTGCAAATTGCAGTTAATATTAACAGATATAGATATCGATTAAGGAGAGTATCACAGTACTGAAGTACAGTTTCACAGGCACAGAATGATTTATATACAGGATTGATGCATTATATTGATTATTCTGGAAAATAAAGACTTTTGGGCTGGGATGACTTGGGAGTAAGGAGCCGGGATGCTCGACTAAGTGGTATGTTCCGAGCTGTCAGTGGAGGGATAGTGTGGAATGACATTAGTAGACGAATAAGCTTGAACGGAGCTTTTTAAATTACGAAAGATCATTAAGTTATAATTCAAGAGGACAAATTGAGGCAAACATTAATTTACAGGGCGAGAGTTGAGGGATTGGAATGATTTATCAGGGAAATTTTCGATAAATGTCCATGTTCTTTGAAAACGTTTAAGAAAAGGCTATGCTAACAATTCATAGGGAATCTGCCACTTTAGACGATAGCTCTAAATGCAGATCATGGATGACTGTTTGAAGAATATATTTCAGATACACACTTTGGACAGCTGGTTGAGTACATTGCGAGCTGCCTAGGAACAAGGGAATATTTAAAAATGTTATTACCGAGAATCGAGGAGTCCGAACTTCACCTCGGATAATAAAGCTTTTATCTCTCTATCTATCCAGGGGGAAGCCGAACTCCACCGACAAATTTTCGGAGGTGGTTCAAGGATACCTTCTGAGTATACTGGTATAGGGGCCCGTGGTCTCCTGTGACTCGTTACTGAGTAATTGCATTTCGGTTAGTTTGTTGCTCCAGTTAGTTTTGTACTTGTATTGCACTGAAAATAATAAATTATAGTTCTTGAGAAACGGTGGGGTGTCGAAATTTTGTCCGGCAGGAGTTCTTTAACGTGCCAGAAGCCAACGATCATGGTGGTCGACATTTCGAACAATACCTGTAAGGGAACTGTTCTGCATTTTTGCGTGCTGTACTGTACAGTCCACTGACAGAACAGATGGAGCATTTTACGAGTTTCGTCTGAGGGTTGCTGCATTACTCTGTGTTTTGTGAGTAGTAGAGCAGTGGGGTCACAGCTCTACTACTCATGTGGTTTGGACCTGTCATCTTGGCAGCTGTCAAAAGTACGTGGATTTTAAATTGCCCGCACCACGTGCATAAGGTGGTAACAATGAGGTTATTGTCTGTTAAGATGGCAGCCCTGAGGTTTGCGATGCTCACTTGTGCGGAAAAGTGAGGATAGGGTATGTCAAGATAACAGCTAAAGAGCACGTAGCTTTGTTTACAAACAATGTGACTTCACCAGACGTCATGGGGTCAATGACCCTCGGGGTGCTGACTCAGCAGATAAATGCTGATGCCATGGTTCAGAGCTCTCACAGCTCTACTACTTTTGTGTTGTACGTTATTTCATATTACAGGCTGTGCACTACTTTGTGTTTAGTGTTGTACTTTTTGCTTACTGTATATTGAAGGCTTTTTCACTGATAGGAAGGTATTTTCACAGAAACAAGGATGATTGGAGTATCAAACCGAATAAATCGTAATTACATTGTTACTCGGTAACGACCCACTGGAAACCACGGGTCCTTTACGCCAGTACTCAGAAGGTATCTTTGAACAGCCTCCGAAAATTTGTCGGTGGAGTTCAACTTCACCCCGTATATCTATCGATCATTAAGTATTCCGAAGTTAGAAGATAAGACCTTATCTATCGAGATAATATGTCTAAATCTACGAAGAACTAAATGACTGTTTGCCAAACATATCAATGTTGTACTCCCCACCATAAAGCTCCAGCAGAGAGGGCTGTGGATGTGGAAGGAGCACGTGGCCCGGTGACCTGTTAGTGACAGGGGGCTTTGCTGGACCAACGCCCTTGCTGACGTTCGCTCACGCGACATGGCATGCTCGTGACTTCCCCCATCCCTTCCTGGTTGAGATTAGACCGAGCCAAGCTTGAACAATTGCTCAAGTTATTGTGTAGCCTAGTGCATTGTCATTGCGGTCGGTTCACGGAGTAATGTGTGTGGAGAGTTGAAATAAGCTCCACTTGGAGTGTACGGGGCGTACTCTTGCGGGACCTCGTGTTACCTCAAGCGCTGATCCGAGACATCCCCTGGCATGGCCTTCTGCAAATGGGTGTGCCTCGATTTCAGATCAACCAGGAACGCCATATGGAGAGCTTTCAATGGAATGCCACCGTAGTGCGTTTAATATTGTATCTGTCAGTAATAATAATTTCGTGCGACAATTGCTAGCCAGGCGCAGTCCTTGTATGGCAGGCCCTCTGCCGTGTATAGGAAACTGCGTGCTAGTGTGGTGGAGGGTAGTGTTGTGTGTGCTGCATGAGTAGCAAGGATGTTAAGAGACAGCACAAACACCCAGTTCTCGAACCAAGGAATTAACCATATTTAAGTTTAGTAAAATCCATGACCCGGCCGGTAATCAAACCTGAGGCCCTCTCAACCGTTACTTTAATCTTAATTTTTTCTCTGTATGAAAATGAATCTTGCATTCTTTTATGTGTTCTCTTCTTTAATAATAGATTTTCGTTTTCTTCTCTACGATGAGGCCTGCTACGGATTACATTAAATATCAATCCATCCTTCCTTTTTGTTTCCTCTTCCGTTCTTCCTAACATTCCTTCGTCTTTGCGCTATGCTTTATTCTTCTCTCCTTAAACCACTTCGGACCGGGTTTCCTTTTAATTCTTTATCCTCCCATCCTTGAAACATTCTTTTTTAAAATCACTCTTTCTATAATTTCCTTTTCTCTTATTTTATTTCTTTCTAAATCTTTCTTAATCTCTTTTATCCAGCTTGTTGTTGCCTTTTCCTCCCAAAGGTACTTCAACATGTTTTGTCAATCTGTTATAATCCATTCTATAGATATGTCCAAAACATTGCAATCTCTTTTTTTCTTATTATTTCTGTTATATTTTTTTGTGTTCTGGTATATTTCCTTATTTTCTTATTTTCCATTGTGCTGTTGTTTTCATTTATTTTCATTATTCTTCTTTCTAGTACTTTCACTTTATCTAAACTAATTAGATTTTCGTATTCTAATTGATACATTTCAGTTACAGTGGCAATTGGTTACAACCAAAGAGGCCTATATTCCTTATTTCTTATTTCTACCTTATTTCTACTTCCCAGTAATAATAATTGTTACCGTGTTTTTGGTGGTAGTTATGCGTGAAAGAAGGTGCGGGGGTGGTGAACGGGTCTCAAGCTACTGAAGTGAAATTAATTTTAAAATCTAACAAGGTTATATTTTCTTTTCAAAATTAGGTAACAACAAATAGAACAGGTACTTAGTAGCCGAAACACGATTGACAAATACATTTACATAGGTACCCCATTTGGGGCTTCAAAAGTCAGAAACATAATTCTTGAGCAATGAGCCCAACCTTACAATGAACACCATACAACAAAGGGGCCGAAAACCCCCAAACATGCCAGAAACATCTGCTTCCAATTACATCCAAAAGCCTCCTTGAGGCAGAAACACAATTTTCAAAAAGGGCAACTTTCCCCTAAAATCCAAGCCTATCATAGGCCACTCCGAACTCCACCTTTAAGCCGTCCTCAAAGGACATATACACAGGGGCAAAATACCCAACCTACTGAGATCTGTTAAATAACAAGAAGATTAATACATGACCTCTAAAATACAATTTGAGAGGAGGCGAACTTGCACTCCTAATACACTTTGCTTAAGACCTACTTGGCACTAGGCCGTTAATACAAGGGCTAATCCCATACTACAGAGGTGACTTAATAGCAATTTACATTATATTACGGAAGAATTGGTTGAGAAAAATAAGTTCACCTCAAGACGATGTGAGTGGGAGCTCGAGAGGGTTAAGCACTCTCTATCCCGATATGTCGTTTGAAAATAGAATAGATACCAGTTGTTTTTACATTTTAGGAAAAGGTTACATGGTTGAACGCTTAGAACCCGCCCCGAAAGTTAAACTGCTGAGCTAGCAAAGAAAGAAGTTATTAATCGGCCATTACCTTGTTGTTGACCGCTGCCGAAGAAAGAGGCGCTTCCCGCCCCCTGCTATGTACTTAACACACTGAAAGATGGAACAAAAGTGGCCCGGAGACCCAAAAATCAGCAGTTTATAACCTCTCGTGGAAGGTTCTAGGCGTTAGGGGAATGAAAACACCCGCCCACAACGTTTTTATTGGATAGGACCCCGCAACAGATTCAAGTTGGGGGAAGATACCCCTGATTGGTCAGAAATTAATTAAAGAAATTCGGGATTGGTTACATTCATAACAAGGGGAAGAAAGGGGTAAATATTGCCAACTTAAACAATGACAGAAAGAAATTTAACAAAGAACAAACTCTTGAAATTAAATTTTCTCCAAAAAAAATAGTTCTTTGACTCCTCACTAGGTTGCACTATTGTTGATCTTCAGTAGAGTCCTCTAGAAGAGAAGGTTCACACTTCTTACTTCAAGCGAAACAAAAACACATCAAAAGTGACACAGTTCTAAAACTCAAAATTTTCCACGTGGTGACATCTTCTGAGAAGGTAGAGAATTAATAGCGTAGATAAAGTTCAGAGTTCCTCCAGCAGAGGAGTTTCAAAAGGCGCACATTTTAAATTAGCGGCGTGGAGGTGTACCACCCGGTACAGACCTTCCCCCCCCAAAAGTTCCACCAGGGGTGACACATGAAATAGTTTGAAAACAAAGTCCAAGTTTTGATGTTGATATTAAAATAAATTGCAGAAGTATTTGAGAAATTCTTAATTCAGTTCCAAAATTTTTGTTGTAATTGGTAACGTAAGGTTTTTATGTTTGTAGAAGGCGAATTTCTGAAGATAATCTTTTAAAAGGTGATGAAAAATTTTGCAATGTCCACCAAATTTGTTGTTGAATTCCCAAGTGTAGTCATCTCTTATAGTGACTGTCCATGTAGTTGATGTAGGCTAAGTTGGATGGCCAGACCGGCCGTTGCAGCTTGCGTCCAAAGGAGGCCGCTCGGACCCCTCAAGTACCCTGAGATACCGCTCGCCCGCACTATGAGGGGAGCAGAGGTGTTGAAGTACGCCGCGCCCGCGGTGAACATATACAGGCTGCGGGCAAGTAGCAGGTTGTGCGCCGCACATCAGCCTTGGCCGGGAGGAGAGTTCCGGCTCGCCGTGCACATGTCGTCCTCGCTGGAGAGGAGGGGGCCCATCCCCCTCCCCAGTTGCTGCACGGCGCTGCGCGGCTGCGGGGGCACTGAAACATAAAAACTCGGCGGCAGAATTGTGTTGGACCATCATGTTTCTTTGAGGGCACAGGCTTGGTGAGGAGGTTGAGGGGTCAGCGGCGTGCAGATATCCATGGCATTTACTCAAATTAAGCCACAGTGTGTATTGAAGCAGGAGACGGGAGCGTGGTAATGGCCGAGGCAAGGACAGAATGGCAGTTTAACGGATCGGGGAAGGTTTTACAAGAGGCTTACATATAAGACCAAAATATTATAGAAGGGGCAGAAAGCCTTAAAAGTTGAACTCAAAAAAAAATATATATATATATATAACCTTCATATTCCTTTCAAATTATATGAAGCAAGTTAACACGAAATTTACACTGGTTTCACCTGTGACAGGTGAACCCTAAATATCCTCTCGGTGGCCGGATTGCTTACTAACAACGTAACTGGCGTAAGAAAATCGAGAATGATACAAGGCCCATGAAATCTGGGGGCAAGCTTGCCCGCGGGAACAAAATTCTTGACCATCACCTGGTCACCTACCTTCAAAGTGGTGGGTCTCCGTCCACGATCATACTTTTCCCTAACCTTTTCATGAGACACCTTAAGATTAGCTTTAGCCTTCTTCCAAAGATCTTTAATGTTATCCGGATCTATTGTCTCGGGTAGAATGTCATTCAGAGACCAGAGGTTAGAGAGCGGCGAGTTGGGAACAAACTTGAACATCAAAGAAGCTGGAGTAAACTTGTGAGATTCATGAACCGCCGAATTCAAAGCAAAAGCTATCCAATGCAGGGACGTGTCCCACCTGGAATGATCTTCATGATGATAGGCAATCAGTGCGGACCTGAGATTACGGTTAACCCGTTCAGCCAGAGATGGTTGAGGGTAATAAGCCGAAGTAGTTACATGAGAGATGGACAAGTCAAAACAGAATTTTCGAAATAAATTAGATGTAAAAGCCTTAGCATTATCAGATACAATATATTGGCACGGACCAAAAGAAGCAAAAATAGAATTTAAGCAAGTAATGGTAGACTGAACGGTAGCCAGCTTAGTCGGAAATAACCAGGAAAATCTGGTAAAACCATCTACACATACAAAGATGAATTTGTTGGCATTTCCCTTCGACTGGGGGAAGGGTCCTACATAATCAATATACAGGCGTTCCATGGGGCGCGATGCTTGATGCGAAGACAAGAGGCCTACCTTGGTGGACATGGTGGGTTTACTAATCAAACAGGATTTACAAGCCTTTACTAGTTCACGGATTTCACCGTCCATACCTTTCCAGATGAACATTTCACGAATCTTTTCACGGGTTTTAAAGATTCCAAGATGCCCTCCTAATGGGGTCTCATGATAATACTTGAAGATCATAGGTACAAGAACCGCTGGAACAACAACCTTCATCATCTTGTCCTGCCTCGAAGGGCAACATAAAACACCATTCCTCAGAACATAAGGGACAACATGTTCCCCAGAAGAAAGGGTTTCCATTATCGGAGCCAGCGTCGGATCTTCACGTTGGTATTTCTCAATGTCCCTAAAAAGCATGGGAGCATCTGTTAAGATGGCATTAACACCAGATAGCATGGACTCGGGGGGTGATGAACTGTCGACCTGTTCATGGTTCTCAACGTCGTCTGAAAACATACGGCTGAGTCCATCGGCAACAACATTTTCGGTACCTCTAATATGCCTGACATCAAATTGGAAGGTAGAAATACGGATGGCCCAACGGGCTATACGACCAGTACGACGCGGCCTACCTAAGACCCAGCTTAGGGCTTGATTATCTGTTTCCAGGTCGAATTTGACATGTTCCAGATAGAGACGGAACTTTTCTAAGGCAAATAAGACTGCCAACCCTTCGAGCTCATAGATGGAATACTTGGCTTCTTGAGCCGATAGAGTCCTAGATGCATAGGCGATGGGTCGCCTCCCTAGTTCAGTCTCTTGAAGAAGGACTGCAGCTACAGCTGACGATGACGCGTCCGTTTGGACGATGAATTTCTTTGAGAAATCAGGCATAGCAAGGACAGGGGCATTACAGAGAGCTAATTTCAGATCTTCAAAAGCGGCTTGTTGAGAAGGTCCCCACTCAAATTTGATGCCTCTCCTACGAAGAAGGTTTAAGGGCGCCGCTCTATTAGCAAAGTTAGGAATGAACTTTCTGAAGAAATTCACCATACCAATGTACCTGGCGATACCTTTAATGTCCTTGGGAGGTTTAAAATCACGGATGGCCTGTGTTCTAGAACGATCGACTGCTACCCCATCGGGTGACACAATATGCCCTAGGAATGACATAGAGGGCTTAGCAAAGGCAACCTTGGACAACTTAACAGTTAACCCAGCCTTACGAAGGCGATCGAGAACTTCTCGCAGATGATCTAGATGTTCTTCAAAAGTCTCTGAAAATACGACGACATCATCTAAGTAGTGATATAAGTACTCGAATTTGATGTCGGAGAAGACCCTATCTAGTAGCCTAGTGAGTACAGCTGCTCCGGTGGGGAGCCCGAAAGGCACGCGGTTGTATTCGTATAAATTCCAGTCCGTAGCAAACGCTGTAAGATGTTTAGACTCTTCGGCAAGGGGAATTTGATTATAGGCCTGATTCAAGTCCAAGATGGTGAAGAACTTGGCCTTACGAAACCATGAAAAACAAGAATGAAGGTCAGGAAGGGGCACAGATTGCGACACCACCTTCCGATTGAGAGCCCTGTAATCAATGACAGGCCTGAAGCCTCCTTGGGGTTTCGGGACTAGAAAAGTAGGCGATGAATACGCCGACTTAGAGGGCCTAATAATACCATCCTTCAACATCTGGTCGATAATTTCTTTCAGAGCCTTCATTTTAGGTGGAGATAGCCTATAAGGTGGAAAACGGACAGGAATCGAATCCGTGACCTCAATTTTGTATTCAATAAGGTCAGTAACACCAAGAGTGTCAGAGAACACCTCGGGAAACGACTGACACAGTTTGCGAATACTATCAGCCTGCTCCTCAGGTAGATGTCTAAGGTCTAACAACATCTCATCCTGGGTAGGCGAAATAGAAGAACCTGACACAGAATTACACTTTAATAGAGGGATTTTACAATTAGAAGCAAATTTGAATGTGCACGACCTAGACTGGAGATCGAGCACAAGACCAGTGTGAGAAATAAAGTCCGCTCCCAATATAATGGGGCTAGACAATTGCTTGGCCACAAACAATTTAACTTTCCATGTAAACTTAAAAACACGAATTTTGACCAGTAAGGAACCTAGAATTTCTAATGGAGATGAATTAGCCGAAACGTATTGAACAGGAGAAGAGACATAGTCAGGAAGTTTACAAACCGTTTTCAATTTAGAATACCATTCAGCCGAAATAATCGAACAAACACTGCCTGAATCTAAGAGAGCTGTTATAGGCTCGTTATTTAACTCAATCTTAAGAAAAGGAACAGGTGCGGGGGTATCCGCCGCAATCCTAAGACATTCTTTAGGGCATTCAAAAGATGAATTTGAAGGCTGATCGTCCTCTGAATTTACAACCTGTTTACCAGGGGCTGAGTCTCGGGAAGATGGATTAGTCGACTCAGCCGAAGCCACTAGTCACTTTTTATTATTGGCATAGATGGAATTTGCACCAGAAGTTGAGCAGGAGGGGGTGCTATTTGAGTTCGGACAATTCTTGGCAATATGTGAGAAAGCCCCACATTTAAAACAGCCTTGTGATGACCCGGCTCCATTCCTTGTCCCACTTGACTTGATCAGCGGACACTTGTTGCGCAGATGGTCAGGCGACCCGCAAGCATAACATTTACGGGGATTGACTGGTCGGCGAGGTGGCGGCCGAGTGTTACTAAAGGAAGGCGGGGGTTCTTTCGCGACACGCAAAGAATCGGCGTATCTAACTCCTTCCGCTGAGACGGCCAATGCTTCAAGTTCAGAGAAGGTTTGCGGGCACGCCGCGAAACACAAGTATGATCTATAAGATGGTGAAATGCCTTCTACAATAGCCTGTACAATCTGATCTTCAGGAAAATGAAGGGCAAACACTCTAGTGTAAAACTTAATGTCCTGTATGAAATCAGCCAAATTTTCGTCCAAGCGCTGTACACGATAATAGTACTTCTGAATAAGGGAGGACCTGGCCCTAGCCGGGATGAAATTAGCTAGCAAATGGGCATGGAAATCCTCAATAGATGATTGCTCGGCAATGGCTCTTACAATTTTATCTGAAAGAATACCAATAGCATACGGATAGATAATTTGCAAAAATTGACATGGAGACAGAGAAAACACAAGGGCATGATCCTGAAATTCCACTAGAAATCTTAAAAATGAAATTACGTCACTGGTGGTATTAACAGAAAACTTAGAAATACCTCTGAGCAACATTGCCAATGGATGAGGCAAGCTGCTAAACCCGGGTGACATAGTAGGTAAAGGTTTCAATGGCAAAGAAGTTAATTCAGAACGAATGTTACTCAGCGATGCACGGCGTTCAGACTCGTTGTCCAATGGGGCAGAGATAGTTTGAGCAGCGATGGTTTTCCTATTAACTTCTCCCTTGGGAGGCGCTTCCTCACTACCTACATTTACTATGGTGGGTTGATCAGATTTGGGAGGAACTTCCCCAGTCAACAATAGAGTGACCTTGCTGGACAAATCAGAAATATTTTCAAGCAGCGTACTAGCTTCCTTCCTCTGAACGTCATTCAGTTTTAGAGACAACAGATCGTTAACCCTATTCGAAAAATGATATAGCCTGCCTTGCACACGCTTAATTTGATTAGGAGACGGATCATTTTCATCAAAAAAACTAACTACAGAAGCTAGCCCAGTAATATTCTCGACGATCGTGGAAAGAGAGTCATCAATTTCTTTCTCTCCCAAATTGGGGATGGAAATAGGCAAATCTAGGGACTCTCTAAGCTTGTTTGTGTCTACTGCAACCGTGCCTCCAGATTGTACATTTCTGATAGTTAATTCATAGATCAACTCCTCTTTGCGCAAATAATTAAGATGGAGAACATCGCGAGGGCCTGGCATGATGACAGAACACTTTTGAAAAAGTCAAAAAATTCCAGCAACTGAGAAAATGGTTAGAGTTCGGATCAAAACAATGTGTAGCCGTCAAAAGGGGCTAAATTGAGACCCATTCAGCCACGCTCTGCTACCACTTGTTACCGTGTTTTTGGTGGTAGTTATGCGTGAAAGAAGGTGCGGGGGTGGTGAACGGGTCTCAAGCTACTGAAGTGAAATTAATTTTAAAATCTAACAAGGTTATATTTTCTTTTCAAAATTAGATAACAACAAATAGAACAGGTACTTAGTAGCCGAAACACGATTGACAAATACATTTACATAGGTACCCCATTTGGGGCTTCAAAAGTCAGAAACATAATTCTTGAGCAATGAGCCCAACCTTACAATGAACACCATACAACAAAGGGGCCGAAAACCCCCAAACATGCCAGAAACATTTGCTTCCAATTACACCCAAAAGCCTCCTTGAGGCAGAAACACAATTTTCAAAAAGGGCAACTTTCCCCTAAAATCCAAGCCTATCATAGGCCACTCCGAACTCCACCTTTAAGCCGTCCTCAAAGGACATATACACAGGGGCAAAATACCCAACCAACTGAGGTCTGTTAAATAACAAGAAGATTAATACATGACCTCTAAAATACAATTTGAGAGGAGGCGAACTTGCACTCCTAATACACTTTGCTTAAGACCTACTTGGCACTAGGCCGTTAATACAAGGGCTAATCCCATACTACAGAGGTGACTTAATAGCAATTTACATTATATTACGGAAGAATTGGTTGAGAAAAATAAGTTCACCTCAAGACGATGTGAGTGGGAGCTCGAGAGGGTTAAGCACTCTCTATCCCGATATGTCGTTTGAAAATAGAATAGATACCAGTTGTTTTTACATTTTAGGAAAAGGTTACATGGTTGAACGCTTAGAACCCGCCCCGAAAGTTAAACTGCTGAGCTAGCAAAGAAAGAAGTTATTAATCGGCCATTACCTTGTTGTTGACCGCTGCCGAAGAAAGAGGCGCTTCCCGCCCCCTGCTATGTACTTAACA
The DNA here is from genome assembly GCF_040414725.1 of Anabrus simplex. Lineage (NCBI taxonomy): Eukaryota > Metazoa > Arthropoda > Insecta > Orthoptera > Tettigoniidae > Anabrus > Anabrus simplex. The sequence goes on from NC_090269.1 coordinate 32,047,633, forward strand.
CACTGAAAGATGGAACAAAAGTGGCCCGGAGACCCAAAAATCAGCAGTTTATAACCTCTCGTGGAAGGTTCTAGGCGTTAGGGGAATGAAAACACCCGCCCACAACGTTTTTATTGGATAGGACCCCGCAACAGATTCAAGTTGGGGGAAGATACCCCTGATTGGTCAGAAATTAATTAAAGAAATTCGGGATTGGTTACATTCATAACAAAGGGAAGAAAGGGGTAAATATTGCCAACTTAAACAATGACAGAAAGAAATTTAACAAAGAACAAACTCTTGAAATTAAATTTTCTCCAAAAAAAATAGTTCTTTGACTCCTCACTAGGTTGCACTATTGTTGATCTTCAGTAGAGTCCTCTAGAAGAGAAGGTTCACACTTCTTACTTCAAGCGAAACAAAAACACATCAAAAGTGACACAGTTCTAAAACTCAAAATTTTCCACGTGGTGACATCTTCTGAGAAGGTAGAGAATTAATAGCGTAGATAAAGTTCAGAGTTCCTCCAGCAGAGGAGTTTCAAAAGGCGCACATTTTAAATTAGCGGCGTGGAGGTGTACCACCCGGTACAATAATAAGAAGAATAAATATTATGGCGTAAGGCCTTCGGAGAGGCCTAGTACAGGTCTTTTGAGTTGACGCCGTATAGGCGACCTGCGTGTTCTACCTGTGATGAATTCTAATGCTGAATACTGCACAAACACCCAGCCCCAGAGCCATAGAAAATAACTAATGAAAGTTAAAATCCCTGACCCTGCCGGAAATCGAAGCCGGGACCCGTTGTAACAAAGACCAGTATGCTAAGGTGGTGGTAGTGGTGATTATTGTTTTAAGAGGAAGTACAACTAGGCAACCATCCTCTATATAACACTAATCAGAGGGAAAAAATGGAAGGGATCCGAAACTTCGAAAAATGAAGGTATCGGCCAAAGGAAGACAAGAGCCACGAAGGGCGTGAAAATGAAAAACTACCTAGTCCTCGCAAACCTAATAGCGTCGGGGTCGGAAATGAACAAGAGTTGACCAAGGGAGGTCGGATAGGATAGATGAAAGTGAGGAGCCTGGCACAAGTAAGTGAAAGCAATGCCAGGACTCAGCTGAGGGCCCCGTGGTCGCCAACCCACGCTCCAAGTTCAGAGCCCCTGGGGTCCAGCATGCTAACCATTTAGCAATGGAGCCGGACCTACTCAGATTGCGTGTACCAGTGTATGTAATACAAACACCCTGAGCCTTAGTTTCAGTTTGTATTTTCGAGCAAGCAGTAAATGTGTCACCCGAAATCTTTCATCCGCCAACTTCATACGACAAGGAGTATCGAATGGAAATTTTTCGCCCTTAAAAATCCTGACTGACTGCCGGTTTCGGAGTCACGATCTTTGGATCCGGCAGCCAACAATCAACCAGTGATCAACAGATGGATCAGGGAAGTAAGTGAAATGAATATGATGTGAAGAAGCACATTGGGTGCAAACCTGTACATCTTGTTAGTCTTCACTGACCATCGCTGGCAGGGACGCTAGCCGCTGCCGAGTGCCTCCCAGCAGGTGGAATGTGAACCGGAAACTTTCTTCATCAGCTTCTTTATATTCACAATTACAGTGCGCATGTTCCGTAGCGTCACACAGTTGTCACGTAAAGCACTAGCGGCGTGTTTATGACACCCTGACTGGTACCTCATAACTGCACTTCCGGGGATTTCTGTTCCAGGTCACATCAGAAAATGGCTGTACACCTTCGTATTTTAGATCTACTCTCCAATGGCGATTTCGCAAGTCAGCGTAGATCGGTTTGATTCCCATTACGACAATTTCCTTTTCTTTTAAATCCTTCTCCTCGTCTAACGTATGAGCCAAAACAAAGGGCATGGAGCTGTTATTTAATTGCTTTGGTACATTTCATATAGTTTCTTGGGGTTATCACATAAAATGGATTGTAAATAAAAGTTACGGAACTCTTCATACTGTTATGAGGTTATTTAGAGGTTGTGATAACGATGTAAAGGAGAGAGCGCATGTGTCACTGGTAAGATACATATTTTATTTATCCTAGCAAAGTAAGTTAATGATATTTAATTAGTTATTTATCAGTCTCTCAGGAACTTAGCTATAGTTCAGTAGTTCTACATAGTTTATCAGTAACTGCTTGTACATACCGAAGGGGGGCAACGACGAGGCTGGCACGTAACGTTGTTATTATTAGGGCTAAATTGAAGAGATATAAACTGCCTAAAAAGCATATATAAAGACCAAAAAACAAATAAGGACCTAAAAACTGAAAGAAAAGGCGTTTAAATGCAATCCAGATTAATTCAGAATTTTAATTTCAATTACATATTTATTGTTTTAAAATGTAAAATTCTGGTGGTATGCAATATTTATTTATTAATGCCTTTTTTCAGTGGCGAAGTTAGGGCTCGAGGCCCTCTCTTCCACTTAACCACATACTAATCAAAACCATACATAAAGTTATGAGATATTTAAAATAGTTAAAACCAAACAAAAAATTAATAGAATTGAGAGCAATTTTAAATACATTATTAAGTTAATAATAAAACTAATTAAAAGTAAGAACTCTTAATAATGACATCCTCATGCGCGCACACATTCATACTTCAACCATTCAGTTAGCTGTCCTCAGCAGGTAGTCTCGGCAGGTGACCTTAAACCTTTGTAAAGAGCTAGTTTCTCTGACCTGAGCTGGCAGGGAATTCCATAATCTGGCGCCGGTCACTACAAACGATCTATTAATTTTATTTGTGCGGTGCACTGGAATAAAAAGAGTGGATCTGGAACGTGTATTTAAGTTGTGAAATGATGATAGAAAGGTGAATTTAGAAGAAATGTACAGTGGCTGACTTTCCGCCAGTACTCTAAATACCATCGTTAAAATGTGTAGCTGCCGACGTTTATCAGGCTTCAGCCATGAGAGAGCCTTATAGTATGGAGTAATGTGAACATCGTACCCAATATTGTAAATAAATCGCAGGCAGGAATTCAGTGCTCGTTGAAGTTTAAGTGTTTCTTCTCTTGTCATATCAACTAGAACAACATCACAATAATGAAGAATAGGGAGAACCAGTGTCTGTATTAGTTTGGGCTTAAGCTCAAATGGAAATACATCCCTTTGCCGTTTAAGAGGGTGTAGCGCTCCAAAAATCTTTTTACAGATGATTTTCGTGTGATCAGACCAATCAAGTGTTTCATTCATAATTACGCCGAGATTTTTAACTGTTTTATTGTAGGGAATAATGTTACCATTCAGTAGGATAGGCGGGATTGCAATATTGTTTGAGCAGTTCAGTAATTTTCGTGTTCCTATTATGATTGCCTGAGATTTTGTGGAGTTTAGTATAAGAGAATTTCGTTGTGCATATATACTGAGTCGTCGGAGGTCATTGTTAATATCTTGTATTGTTTCATCTAAGTCTGAAGTCCTGCAGTGTCGATAAATCTGAAGATCGTCGGCATAGAGGTGGTGTGTGTTATTTCCTGTCACCGATGATATGTCATTGATATAAATACAGAAAAGTAAGGGCCCTAGAATACTGCCCTGTGGGGCACCACTAAGTTTCATTTTCCATTTAGAGACCTTTTCGTTTACTGTTACACGCTGCTGACGGTTACTCAAATAAGAACTAAAAAACTTAAGCGCAGCCAGGTCAAAATTTAGTAGTTCCATTTTCTTTATCATAGTCTGAATGTCTATAGTGTCAAAGGCGCTACTGAAGTCAAGAAGGATAAGTATAGTAAGCAGTCGTTTGTCCATAGCATTTCTAATGTCTTCAGTAACCTTCAAAAGTGCTGTCGCGGTACTGTGCCCCTTCTTAAATCCAGACTGCAAAGGGTCCAAAAGAGCATTTTTATTTAGGTACTCCAGAACCTGCTCGTATACTAAACGTTCGAAGGCTTTAGAAAGCGCAGGGAGTATGGACACCGGACGATAGTCGGAGGGTGATTGTGGGTCTAAACTCTTAGGTACCGGTATAATTTTGGCTGTTTTCCAGACAGTAGGGAAAGTTCCGTTTAGTAAACAAACGTTCAGTATGTGCGTCAGTATAGGCAGGACAGCACCCATAATGTTATGTATAAAAGCAATAGGAATATCGTCTACACCTGTGGCCTTTGATTTAATGGAGTACAAAGCCTTTTTAACCTGATTTTCTGTGACACTGTGAAATGTGAATGGTGGATTGGCTGGAGGGGAGGGCGGTGAGACGGTACAGTTAATTGGGGTAGGTTGAATATTTATTCTACTCTGTTGATGTTTTCCTATTCCCAGAGCTCTAAGTTGGTCCCAAGCACGATTAGAATTTATGTTGTTAGCTAAATTCCGGAAATATGCACATTTTTTATTTCTGATTAATTGCTTTGTGCGATTTCTTAAGATCCGGTAAGATTCGAAGTCTGCGTCATCTAGGGTATGCTTATAATGTCGAAATAAAGAGTCACGGTGGGCCATCATTCTCTTGGTTTCATCATCTAGCCATGGACAAGAAGGGCGAGAAACCTTTATTCGACATTTGGGGGCATGTCTGTCATATAAGTTCTTTACCATCGTATTAAACAAGTTAACTTTAGCGTCAGTATCATTTAGACTCCGTATATCGTCCCACGGTAGTTGATAAGCGTCATATTTCAAGTAATCCAAGTTTAAGTCCTTCATATTTCTGACAGTTATGTACTTGGGTTTGTATTTAGGCACTTTGAGGGAATAGGATAAATATATAAGGTCGTGGGTCGAAGTGGATGGTACAGGGATTTGTCCATGGGTTATTACTTTACCTGGGTTGTTCGTTATAATGAGATCTATGAGTGTGTGTGATAAACGGTTTGTTGCATACACGTGGTTCGTGGGTTGTAGTGGGAGAATGGTCATGTTACAAGTACTAAACAAATCTACTAATCGTTTACTGTCATGAGTCGTATTAAGTAGGTTACAGTTAAAGTCACCCATAATGATTATGTGTTCATAAATAGCCTGGAAATCTAGTAAAGACGTTTCGAATTCGGTCATATCAGTTACACCAGGCGGTTTGTATATGACAGAAAACATCACTTTTTTTCTGTTGATATTTACTTCAACGAACATGAATTCCGGCCGTGTTCGTACACCCTGGGAAGAAGTACATATCACTCGGCTCTGTAGATCGTTTCTACAGTAAATCGCTGTCCCGCCACCACGCCTTCCATCCGACCGATCGAAGCGTATTAGATCATATCGATCGATATCAACCATGGAGGAAGGGATGCTAGGAGACAGCCAGGTTTCATAGATGCAAAGTATATGTAAATTATTTTCCGTTAGTATTGCTTGAATTTCGTCGTAGTGCGCCGGAAGAGAAAGAGCATTTACATGGCAACACTGTAGACTGTAAGAAGAGGACGACAATGCTTGTTTCAACAGAGTACCGGTACTTGCTGAGAAGGGAGAGACCGGGAGTGAGGGATTATTGATACTGTCACTGCCAAGGTCAGGTCCAGGTGCACAATAACTGTCTAGCTGAATACTAAGAATTCCAACAAGTAGATTATAAGATAACAATACATGCTATTTAGAAGAAGGAAACTCACCTCGACTTCCTGGAGAATGAGACAGCTAACAATCACTTGCCGGCATTTACACACACATTCACACATTCTTAAAAACACTATAATAATAATAACAACAACAATAATAATTACAAGAAACATAGTTGTTAACGTTTATCCCACTAAAACTTTAAAGATTTCAAATCCGCATTCGTGGTAATAATCTTCTTAGTGCCGTCTGGAAGCAGAACTACAATACGACCATCTAGTGTCCACACATTTCTCATGCCGAATCTGTCCCGAGCAGAATTTAAAATTGCCTTACGTGTTCTTGTCAGCGATTCAGTGATCAGGATTTTTGTGCCTTTTAGCTTGCGCTTAGCACCCTACACACGTTCACGTTCCCAGTAGCGAGTGAACTTGACGATAATCGGCCGCTTACCCGCTGTTAGTACCTCTGCTGCTGTCCTCTGAGGCTTTCCAATTCGGTGGATTCTATCGATCCCTTCCATGGGCACTTCCAACTCTAGGTGTTTGGAGAATACGTCCTTCACTTTTCTGTAAATGTCTTCATTTGGTTCCTCGGCGATACCATGTATGAGCAAGCAGTTTCTTCTACTGTACTGCTCTGCCTCATCCAGTAGCTCGTCATGTTCCTCCAGTTTATGTTGAAGATCATTTAGTTCATCTCTAAGCGACTTGAGTTCACTGGTTATCACTGACCTAAATTCCATGAATTCCTGCCTCAAGGAAGCTAGGGAATTACCAGCAGGGTTGGTTGTGCTGGAGCCTTGGGAGCCATCAACAAGTTCTAGGCGTGCCGCGAACCTGTTCATAGCTGCTTCAAATTTATCCAGTCTTTCGTGTGCACCTTTGACTGAAGGCATCTTCCAACGTACACTAGTTACTAGTTACAACTTAACACCACTTTTCACACAACTTACGGACTATATATGCTGTTTTAAATGCAGTTAGCGCGGGATAAACACGGAGCACACTCACAGCGTCACCTCAAAGTCCGCCATTGCGGTACAAAATATATGAGTGAAATACTACCTCTTTCAGACAGAATGTGTTTTTAGATAAACATAATTTAAAAACTGAATTCCTTGTTTGTTAAAAAGTACTTGCATGAATTTAAAATGAAATCCTTTTTCCACCTAGAATCGATTCAGCGAACCCGCAAGGACATCCTGGAGAAAGAAATTGAAATTATATTTGGCTTAAACACATTAGGGTTGCGGAAGTTGTAATTCGGAAACCTTACCTCAGTTGGCTTTGCAGTCTGTTATCTCCAGGTCGGTTTTCAAACAGCACGTTGCGAAACACCCAGAAACTTCCCTCCACATCAAGGGATGTTAAGGGTTCATACTTGAAGCAAGTGAGCTCTTCCAAAACACATCAAATTTTTCTTCTTTCAATATTTCACTTAACTTGCACATAATTTGATACCCCTGGTTTTTTCAAGCACTAGTTTCATTTCTAATTTCATTTCCATTTCATTTTGTCTCTTGTCATATATGGTTCAAATATATATATATATATATATATATTTACACTAGAGAAAAGATGTTTAAGAGGTAATATATGAACTAATGATGATTCGAATTGAAAATGGGCAGTATAAATGTAGTCGAAAGGAGGAGAGGTTGCAGAAAAAATCCGGTATGACTTAAAAACAGGCTAAGTAAGGACCAATAAGCGGAAAAATGTCGAAGAAGACAAATAAAACCCATCATTTTCTGGCCACAATGACAATCAGAAAATGGTTGTGCGCCATCAAATTTTAAATCTACCTCCATGGGCGATTTTTCAGGTCAGCGTATATCGTAGATGAACATGTATTATGTTGGGCCTCGTCTTCGGACACCCGAGAAAAGAAACTTCCCACACGGTTTAAGTTCTCGACTCCGATAAAGTATACCAATATACATTATTATTTAAACACTAAAGCTGAAGTTAAGATGGAAAACTGGAAGCAACAGGTTAACTGCAACGGGACAATTAGATGACACTTACAAGATATATACTAATTCTTGAGGTTGTACAGGTGATTCCTAAGTACTGTATGTATCTGGATCGACCCCTTCAGGGCGTGAGACGCGGCATCCCGGCAAATCTGTGGCTAGATCCCAAGGGATTTCAAGAATTCCACTACAGATCTTAAGAGTGTTCCACTGCTTCTAATCATCAGTCCAACCACACACAATATGTATTATGCTTCCCGGAAGTAGCTTATTGTTGGCCCGTATATTTCCTCCCCCAACCGCCGCCCAGTCAACTGCTCCTGGCTGATCCAGGCTCTTCTCGGAGTGGGGTCAATACTGTCCTGCCCAGTGCAATGATGTGGATTTGGCGAGTATTTCCACCTTCAGCCACTCAGTCAACCTCCTTGTGAACTTCGAAGTTGTTATTAACGAGTACATTTGCTGTGGTCTTCCTTATAAAATGGTGCCAGTTATTCCTTAAAAGACAAAACGAGTTGGCCGAGAGGTTAGCGACGTGCAGCTGTGACCTTGCATTCGGGAGATAGTGAATTCGATCCCCATTGTCGGCAGACCTGAAGATGGTTTTCTGTGGTTTCCCATTTTTACACCAGGACTATATCTTTATCAAGGCCACCGCCACTTCCTTTCAACTTCTAGTCCTTTCCTGTCCCATCGTCGCCGTAAGACCTATCTGTGTCGGTGCGACGTAACACCAATTGTAAAAAAATTCTTAAAAGTTTTTCTTGATGACAAAAGGCAAAGGTTTAGGTCTGGCTGCAGTGCCTGTAGCGAGTAACACCTTGGCTTCACCCATGAATAGCTCTTACTGGAGCAACGTTTACTACTAAATGCTTTCATGTCTCCCCTGAAGGACTGACGCCATCTCTCAGGCCAGGAGATTTGTATCGGAGAAGGAGATGTGTGGAGAACGTGGGAGGGATTGGAGGATGTGGCCTATTGCACCCTTGCAGAGCTCCTTCGGTGTAGATTAGATGTCAACGTTGCCTCGGCTGCCCTAAAAAAAAAAATACTTACCGAAGGTGGTGAGGTCCTCTTCTCAGGCGCGATCAGTCTCTGTCGTCGAATCAGGATGCATAGGGATAGTGCATTCGGTAAAACTATTGACTACAATGACTTATGACTCAGACTGACTTGAGTTTAAATATGTATATAATATTTTATTTATAAATCAAAAGAGAAAAGTAAATAAATTTTATAAATGTAAAATAAGATTGGTTAATGTTACATTATTACCTTATGAGACTGTACAACTAGAATTCTCAATAATGACACACATGACTACCTCATTAATCCCTAAAGAATAATATTTATAATTTTCCATAAAATTATGTTTTAAATGATGTTTCCCATATTAATTCATCCAATTATATAATGTCTGTGTAACTGTACATATATACTAGGATAATGTTGTTTATAAACCAGGTGGATCAATTGAATAACAATATAATCATGAGAACTCTTAGTGATGATAATAATAATAATAATAATAATAATAATAATGATAATAATAATAATAATAATAATAATATTGATGTGAATAAATTTTTGTATAGCCAATTCAAGTTATTCATCAAAAAAACTACTTGCCATCAGTCAAAATAATTATAATAGATAAAATTGTTTTATATAAATATAAAAAAATAAATAAAGTATCGATTAACTAATTAATAAAATTGTTTTGATATCACTGAATTACATTGTAAACCAATTAACAAAATACAGGAAAGTCTCCACAGTGTATCCCAAATGCATATCTGTAGTTTGGAAAACCAACCTAAAATGTAATACAATAGTAATAATAATAATAATAATAATAATAATAATAATAATAATAATAATAATAATAATTGAAATAATACGACGATTTTGCGCAGATCAAAATCTAGGAATGTCACTACTAACCTCTCAGATATGTGAAATAAGTTTGCAAACAAACATACCAAAAGTTACCATAATATAATAATTAATTAATTTTACTAATTTGATTGTACTCAAATTTATTAATTACATAATTAATTGCCTAACTAACCACTGGAAATCATTATCTTGTGACTCAAATCCTCCAATATAGTGATATCAGTGAATTTACAATGCATCGAGATGATAATAATAATAATATTGTAATAACAATAATAATAATAATAATAATAATAATAATAATAATTGAAACGATAATAGTAATATCACTTAATGAATGTTATTTCTATGTTGGATATCATAAAAAAATCCTAAAGAATTTATAATCGCCTACCAAAATCCAATACTGTTGTTAACCAAATCGTAGATAAATTGAATTAAAAAAAATATAAAATGTAAATTATTTAATTAATTAATAAATCCACAATTGATTGACACAAGTGATTAATATGGTATTCATCAAGACTCCCTAATTGCTTGTGAATTGCATTGGTAAAATGTTAAATAATAATATTCAATATTAATAATAATAATAATAAATAATAATATCTTAACATGACCTGTAATTACGGTACTCTTGATCCACCATCCTGATAAATTATAGTATGTTTATGTCAGTTATCTTAGAACATTCATTTGCCATGAGTAACACCATTTGAATAGAATCTTTCTTAACAGTGCTTATTGGGTTTTCTTTATCTATAAAACCATATTTGCCATAATTTAATGAAATACCTAATCCACTGTGTAAAGGCATAACCATGAAATTCTCATAATAGAGTTCACCAATATTAATAATAATAATAATATTTCTCTTATCAAAACCGTTACTGAGTTCCCATAATTTCAATATCTTCCTTCTAGGTGCAATAAACAATACTTGCTTTAACCTGAGAATTCAGTAACTTTATCTCACATAATGGACCTTGGTTGTTGTTGCACACAAATCTAAAGCTTTACTTTCGATATATGCGAGTGACCCTTACTTAGATATCGTAAAATTAATCTAGAAAAGACAGACTCTCCTACTTTAAATAAACATACACTAATTTATGCTAATATGTACACCAAGCGAGATAACGCAGCCAGAAATCCTAACCTAATACCTAAAGTTCCACTAATATATACATATATGAACCTTGTCATCAGCACATACCACACTTTTGGCTTATTTCAGCGTCTCAACATATTATAATTCGCTGAAATACAGCCATGACCCATTGCAAATGTTACGGTGGTTTCTTCAGAATAAAATGCATAGACAATGCACAGACAATAAAAGAATGTACCTAAATGATGGCTAATACGAGGCAAATAAAGTAATAAATATATTTAATATTAATAATAATAATAATAATCATCTGTTAAAAACAATAAAATAGTTCCTACTGGCAAGCATCCACACCAGCCCAGTTGCGTGATCCATGTTACCAACCTAGCTTTAAAATATCATTTAAATGCGTACTATACTTTCTCTGAATAGAACGATATTGTGTCATGGCTAAACCATTTACATGTATCATCTGGTCCTTCTAACTCGTATACCTTCTTTAACTGGCTTATTTATTTCCTCACATTTATTCATTTACGACGTCATCATCATTTCTTATTCTGCACGAATTCTATTACCTCTCAGCTATCACGCTGATACTTATATTTCCATTTTTATTGAGAATATGTTCACCATACTCTTTGTTCTCCATAATTATCTTCAGGTAAATAACCTCATGTGTTACCATATACTCTCAACTACGGACCTTCAAACATCTCAAATAAATTCCCGTTGCTCAATATCGTTCTTATCATTTGACAACACCTTGTTTTACCTGAGCCAAAATAAATCCTTTTATTTAGCATTGTTCACTCAACTGTCTAACCGCGTTACTTGCCATAGCAACCAATATGTGGATGTATCAGTGTTACTGTCGTCCCAACAGAATTCTCGACAGTAACTATTGAATATATATATATATATATATGTTTTATTATCATTAATTGACTTCATCACTCCCCCACCACGATAACTGTGCTTGCGTGAAACAAAAAAAATTCCGCCTAAATGCAATACTGACAATGCTACTGATAATAATAATAATAGTGCGGATATATGCGAAACACCATTATAATTGCCTCAAAAATATAACTTGTTCGATACTAACAGATCAAATTTAATACACACACGATTAATAACAATAATAATAATAATAAATATTTACACTACTCATAAACAGAATTATCCTAATTTTCTGGCTGTGAACTCGGGTTTACAGTTACATCATCGTCACTCGCATACCTATCTAAATAAAGATACCATTATCAAAGGAAAGCTTTAGATTTTTAAATCAAACATGAGATTGTGTACTCACATTGATGCCATTTCGGGATCACCAGGACTAAAGGCAGCCATGTTGTCTTACAGATTCATGACCAACATGTTAATATCATTGACCATTCTTGCTGTATCCGGCATTGGCTTATATTACTACTTTCCACTCTCGCTTGACACTTTGCACACGTTTATTTCCTACCCATAATATTAAACACGACAACTTGTTTTAAAACTAGACATTACACTGTAATACATATATACACACATACGCAGTACTCAGATATTTTGGAACTTAGGCCGGATTTTACGTACTCTGCTTTAACACACTGCTGCTTCTCACGAAGCGAAGTCTTGCATGGGTTCAACGGTTTCCTTTGTAAAGCCCCAGCCGCGGGAGAAAGTGTCCACCCCCACTCGACCTAAATACTTATAGAGAGGGAGAGTATTTCCTCCGCTCAAATGTTTCAAACATACTAACAGCTCCGCGGTAGCAGGCTAATTGTTCTCTACCATTTACGGCTTACACATATATTTTAAACTGTTTGGGTTGCTCTGCGGGCTACACACTCTAACTGCGTCACCTAAGATGTAACTACTGCATAATTCAAAGTTTCGTCTTCGCCCTGCATAGACTGAACACTCGTAAAATCTGTCAATTTAATACTCCACTCACTTGGGTGGTTTTAAATACCTTAACAGCCCAACTACTGTTTATAAAGCGTATTTCCATCTCCACTGTAGTAATAAATACACACAATTCTGTACCTTTGTACTTGAATACGGAGCAAAGTTAAGACACGTCTGACCGCCACAGGACTCTTGATGATGACTGACCCGTGAGAAGCCACTACTCGGGGATGTTGGCGCACTAATCGGCGTAGGAACACTAATTCTTGCCACTAAAAATCCCAACCAAAGGAATGCTGGGTAGCTCCAAAACAAAGTTACCAAAAACATGAAATGCTTTGTACACACAAATTGCATCAATTCTTGTTACTACCATGATGCATCGTGATTCTTAAATTGTTCGTAATTTCTTTTACAATACAGTAGGCGTTAGTTGGACTATATCTTCTGCCGCGCTGGTAAACCACTCTCCACGCTGGCAAGGGGTTCCCACTGCCGGTGATAACAAACATCTGGATACACAATATTCCAATCCATTTGCCACAAACCAATAAGTTAGTTCAGAATTACTATAATAATTACTGACATCTCCTCTTAATATAATCTTCCTTAAATACTGACAGGGATTAATTACAAGCCACATGTCATTTGGTCGCGCTAATTTTGAAATTATTTAAATGCAGCAATCTGATTGGAGCACATACTCCGCTGTTCATCTATATGGACGAGTTCATTCCAAAATAAGGGGATTTGGGTATCTATAACCATGATTCTCCATCTCAGTCACTCCTGCCAGTACTTTTCCACTCTAACTACGCAGTTCCAAAAGATGATGTAATAACAGGTGTCCCAATAATTTATTTTTAGCAGAGAAAGAAGCGTGGGTTCCTATCAAGGCTTCATTCTCACGAGCTAGCTACCAAAAATTTCCAATGCTGTCCCTTTGTTTAAGAACGCTGGCTATTACTATTTATTAACAAATACAATTATTAAAATGTTGCCAATCAGACTCATCCGATGGGTGCAACACTCTCCCACTTTAAATAAAATTTTTGAGAGTATCGAGAAAATTTTTCCACCTCCATATTGGTAATGTAACTTGTGTGCATCACTTGCAACCATCTGTGAGTCTGTACTATTTTATGCTCTATTTGACTTAAGCAAGTTACTCCGGAGCTCTTGATTCTCTTGAAGAAGGCGTCTCTGTTCCTCTATTAACTGTTCTGCTATATTTAGTAAAACTTTCCTCAATTCTACTTGTTCTTGCAGACATACTGGACAGCAATCTCTTCTCTCTTTTCCCTGGCGTTGGGCCGAAATGGTGTTGTCTTCTTCCTCGGAAACAAGGGATGTCGCCTCCTCATCTGATGATGAATCCGTGTCCTCCGCATCTTCTTCCTCCCTCTCGGAGCAGACGTCATCTTCTTCTGATGATTTTCCCCACTGTTCAGCGATGTTAACTTGTGGTGGAACCTCGTGTCGTGGCTGTCTATAGAGTTTCAAGTTTGAAGCATTGAAAATGACTTCGTTGTTCCCGTCCAGATCCGTTATCTTGTATGCATTGTTGTTAAAGGTTTGAGTGACACGATATGGGCCTATGTAAAGTGGTGCGTATTTAGCATAGTATCTAGCTGCAGGTACTGAAGTAGCTGGACGTCGGATCAATACAAGTTCTCCCATTCTCAGCGGACGATGAAATCTTCTTCCCTGAACTCTCCTCAATTCCTTTTATTAGCATTTTCATCTATTAATTCCAGTTAGGTTTAGTTGAGAATTCAAAATTGGTGCTCTTCTTCTTTTCTTGACTATTACCTCCAAGTGGGTAAGCTTGAGCCATTGGATTAAGCGATTGTTGGCGTCGACCATCCTGCTCCCTTGCTCGCTGAAATTCTATACTCTCTGCTCCAGTGAGATCGGGATTTAAGTCTTGTCTGTCCAACGCTTGCTTCCACTTTTGTTGCTCTTGCTGTTGCTGTTGCTCCCGCAGTTCCTGCACATACCTTTTCTTCTCATAATTGCGGTATTCCGGATTCCTGTAGCCTGATCTCTGCGATGGATGATCACTCCACGTTCCTCTTCGACTGTACCGTTGATATGGCTGACTTCTATTCCTATTTTGGTATTTATTTTGCTCCTTGTTCCAGTATCTTCTCGAATATGACCTGGGATAATTGTAGTTCTGTTGATATTGCCGATGTTCATAAAATTCTCGACCACTTGGTGTATTCCTCTCATTCGGTAGTCGTCTTGAAATTGTACCAGTGACACGTCCCTTCTCGTCTTGTTTATCATTTGCCTTCACCGCGTCAACTACAAATGCCCTGTGCTCTGTGGCTTTGGCTTGCCTCGGAGTGCTCATATTTACAGTGTTGTCCAGCTGTCGCAAAATTCCTTCCGCTTCCTCAGGACTTTGTGCTTTGGCGGTAATCATCATCCTTTGTACATCTGGAGGAAACTGCTTTACTATGGCTTGAACCAACTCCTGTTGACAAGGAGGATTATCTAGCTCTTTCATCTTGACCAGTTGGTTCAAAAAGTAATCACTGTATCTCGTAGGCATACTGGAATTGTACTTTCTGGAATACAACTCAAGCCTTAAATTCTGTTGAGCGTCGCTTCCCCAATACCGATTCAGAAATGCCTTTTCAAAATCTTCGAAAGTTTCAAATAAAAATCGGAAACCAATAAACCATGTTTTAGGAGAGCCCTCGAGATATCTTTCTGCGATTCTCAACCTCTTTTCTTCAGGTACTTGAATTTCCCTAAAGTAGGCCTTAAAATCTTTCAGAAACATTTTTGGAGTTAACGACCCACTCCCGTTAAATTTTCTCGGTTGTTCGTCAGTAATCTTAAGCACATTTATGAGATTTGCCGGTGCAGCAACTGTTTGTCCACCTCCAACTGAAGTTAATGGAGTATTGGATTCCTTGTTAATCAACAAATCCCGGAACGGATTAGCATCTGTCACTACCTGTGGTGTCGTGGTTTGAGCCAGCTGTTTCTTAATTTCGCTTTGTTCCTCTGTCACAAATTTTATTAACGTTGCTAAGTTATCACTTTGTACTTGCAACTGGTGTATTTCCTTATTTAGGACTTCTTTCACCTCTTCTCTAACCCCTTCTTCACTAGAGATCAAGCCTTTATCTAACTGTTCCCATTTACTATTCATGTCCACCTGCCATTCAACTATGTCTTCTTTCATGTCAGCGAATTGTTGTGTCACCTTTTCCTGGTCTGCTACCCGGTTGGCCTCGACCGTTTTGAATCCCTGGTCCAACCTTTCCATGGTTTCCTGCATTTTAGTGCTAACCGCCGTAAGGTTATCACGTGTCTCCATCTCCACCTGATTGACCCTATCTTCGATCATAACGATCTTTTGTGACATCTTTTCACACTGAGCTTGCACTTCTTCTTTGGTTTCTTGCAAACTTTTTGTAAATGATATGCTTACATCGCCTATCTGCTTAATTAGTTGCTTATGTGCAACGGCTAAACTATGCAACTCCTGCTTAGTGTGTGCCCTATTAGTCTCGCAGAGCTTTAATAACTTTTCTTGGTTATCTAGGAATTCCTTTCTCAGTTCGCCCTGACTACTAACAATTTTATCATCGAGTGTCTCCAACATAGCCCGCGTATCCTCTAGTTTCTGGGAAAAACTTTCAGTTACGTTCCTAGTGATTTCATCTTTAAGCACTGCCTGACTACTCTCTAAGTTTTTAGTAATTTCTTCTTTGAGTACTGTTTGACTATTCTCTAAGTTTTTAGTAATTTCTTCTTTGAGTACTGTTTGACTATTCTCTAAGTTTTCCGCTAAGTTCCTAGTAATTTCGTCCTTGAGTACTGTTTGACTACTTTCTAAGTTTTCCGCTAAGTTCCTAGTAATTTCGTCCTTGAGTACTGTTTGACTATTTTCTAAACTTTCTGTTAAGTTCTTGGTAATTTCGTCCTGTCCTTCCTTCATCTCACTCTGTACAGTTTCTACCTTGGTGTTGAGCATATTAATGCTCGCGACCAGCTGCTCCCACTGCTCCTGTGTTATAACCATTATGCATAAAAGTCTGCCTCTATGCCTAGGTGACCTTACGTGCTATATACAACAACAACAAATGTCCCATGTTTTACATAAATAAACATTAATAACATATATTCAATATGTATCACATATATGAAATTCCGCCTTTTACACAGTGTTCATTTTACTACAAGTTCAATGAATGTTCTAAGTTTCAGTCTGGTCATTTAAATAACCCTAACGTTGACTTACCATTCCCTTATAGACGACAGTCAAGCCCCAGCGTTGGGTGACCATTTTACAACTTATTCCTGATTACCTATGCACCCTTGCAGAGCTCCTTCGGTGTAGATTAGATGTCAACGTTGCCTCGGCTGCCCTAAAAAAAAATACTTACCGAAGGTGGTGAGGTCCTCTTCTCAGGCGCGATCAGTCCCTGTCGTCGAATCAGGATGCAAAGGGATAGTGCATTCGGTAAAACTATTGACTACAATGACTTATGACTCAGACTGACTTGAGTTTAAATATGTATATAATATTTTATTTATAAATCAAAAGAGAAAAGTAAATAAATTTTATAAATGTAAAATAAGATTGGTTAATGTTACATTATTACCTTATGAGACTGTACAACTAGAATTCTCAATAATGACACACATGACTACCTCATTAATCCCTAAAGAATAATATTTATAATTTTCCATAAAATTATGTTTTAAATGATGTTTCCCATATTAATTCATCCAATTATATAATGTCTGTGTAACTGTACATATATACTAGGATAATGTTGTTTATAAACCAGGTGGATCAATTGAATAACAATATAATCATGAGAACTCTTAGTGATGATAATAATAATAATAATAATAATAATAATAATAATAATAATATTGATGTGAATAAATTTTTGTATAGCCAATTCAAGTTATTCATCAAAAAAACTACTTGCCATCAGTCAAAATAATTATAATAGATAAAATTGTTTTATATAAATATAAAAAAATAAATAAAGTATCGATTAACTAATTAATAAAATTGTTTTGATATCACTGAATTACATTGTAAACCAATTAAAAAAATACAGGAAAGTCTCCACCGTGTATCCCAAATGCATATCTGTAGTTTGGAAAACCAACCTAAAATGTAATACAATAGTAATAATAATAATAATAATAATAATAATAATAATAATAATAATTGAAATAATACGACGATTTTGCGCAGATCAAAATCTAGGAATGTCACTACTAACCTCTCAGATATGTGAAATAAGTTTGCAAACAAACATACCAAAAGTTACCATAATATAATAATTAATTAATTTTACTAATTTGATTGTACTCAAATTTATTAATTACATAATTAATTGCCTAACTAACCACTGGAAATCATTATCTTGTGACTCAAATCCTCCAATATAGTGATATCAGTGAATTTACAATGCATCGAGATGATAATAATAATAATATTGTAATAACAATAATAATAATAATAATAATAATAATAATTGAAACGATAATAGTAATATCACTTAATGAATGTTATTTCTATGTTGGATATCATAAAAAAATCCTAAAGAATTTATAATCGCCTACCAAAATCCAATACTGTTGTTAACCAAATCGTAGATAAATTGAATTAAAAAAATATAAAATGTAAATTATTTAATTAATTAATAAATCCACAATTGATTGACACAAGTGATTAATATGGTATTCATCAAGACTCCCTAATTGCTTGTGAATTGCATTGGTAAAATGTTAAATAATAATATTCAATATTAATAATAATAATAATAAATAATAATATCTTAACATGACCTGTAATTACGGTACTCTTGATCCACCATCCTGATAAATTATAGTATGTTTATGTCAGTTATCTTAGAACATTCATTTGCCATGAGTAACACCATTTGAATAGAATCTTTCTTAACAGTGCTTATTGGGTTTTCTTTATCTATAAAACCATATTTGCCATAATTTAATGAAATACCTAATCCACTGTGTAAAGGCATAACCATGAAATTCTCATAATAGAGTTCACCAATATTAATAATAATAATAATATTTCTCTTATCAAAACCGTTACTGAGTTCCCATAATTTCAATATCTTCCTTCTAGGTGCAATAAACAATACTTGCTTTAACCTGAGAATTCAGTAACTTTATCTCACATAATGGACCTTGGTTGTTGTTGCACACAAATCTAAAGCTTTACTTTCGATATATGCGAGTGACCCTTACTTAGATATCGTAAAATTAATCTAGAAAAGACAGACTCTCCTACTTTAAATAAACATACACTAATTTATGCTAATATGTACACCAAGCGAGATAACGCAGCCAGAAATCCTAACCTAATACCTAAAGTTCCACTAATATATACATATATGAACCTTGTCATCAGCACATACCACACTTTTGGCTTATTTCAGCGTCTCAACATATTATAATTCGCTGAAATACAGCCATGACCCATTGCAAATGTTACGGTGGTTTCTTCAGAATAAAATGCATAGACAATGCACAGACAATAAAAGAATGTACCTAAATGATGGCTAATACGAGGCAAATAAAGTAATAAATATATTTAATATTAATAATAATAATAATAATCATCTGTTAAAAACAATAAAATAGTTCCTACTGGCAAGCATCCACACCAGCCCAGTTGCGTGATCCATGTTACCAACCTAGCTTTAAAATATCATTTAAATGCGTACTATACTTTCTCTGAATAGAACGATATTGTGTCATGGCTAAACCATTTACATGTATCATCTGGTCCTTCTAACTCGTATACCTTCTTTAACTGGCTTATTTATTTCCTCACATTTATTCATTTACGACGTCATCATCATTTCTTATTCTGCACGAATTCTATTACCTCTCAGCTATCACGCTGATACTTATATTTCCATTTTTATTGAGAATATGTTCATCATACTCTTTGTTCTCCATAATTATCTTCAGGTAAATAACCTCATGTGTTACCATATACTCTCAACTACGGACCTTCAAACATCTCAAATAAATTCCCGTTGCTCAATATCGTTCTTATCATTTGACAACACCTTGTTTTACCTGAGCCAAAATAAATCCTTTTATTTAGCATTGTTCACTCAACTGTCTAACCGCGTTACTTGCCATAGCAACCAATATGTGTATGTATCAGTGTTACTGTCGTCCCAACAGAATTCTCGACAGTAACTATTGAATATATATATATATATATATATGTTTTATTATCATTAATTGACTTCATCACTCCCCCACACGATAACTGTGCTTGCGTGAAACAAAAAAAATTCCGCCTAAATGCAATACTGACAATGCTACTGATAATAATAATAATAGTGCGGATATATGCGAAACACCATTATAATTGCCTCAAAAATATAACTTGTTCGATACTAACAGATCAAATTTAATACACACACGATTAATAACAATAATAATAATAATAAATATTTACACTACTCATAAACAGAATTATCCTAATTTTCTGGCTGTGAACTCGGGTTTACAGTTACATCATCGTCACTCGCATACCTATCTAAATAAAGATACCATTATCAAAGGAAAGCTTTAGATTTTTAAGTCAAACATGAGATTGTGTACTCACATTGATGCCATTTCGGGATCACCAGGACTAAAGGCAGCCATGTTGTCTTACAGATTCATGACCAACATGTTAATATCATTGACCATTCTTGCTGTATCCGGCATTGGCTTATATTACTACTTTCCACTCTCGCTTGACACTTTGCACACGTTTATTTCCTACCCATAATATTAAACACGACAACTTGTTTTAAAACTAGACATTACACTGTAATACATATATACACACATACGCAGTACTCAGATATTTTGGAACTTAGGCCGGATTTTACGTACTCTGCTTTAACACACTGCTGCTTCTCACGAAGCGAAGTCTTGCATGGGTTCAACGGTTTCCTTTGTAAAGCCCCAGCCGCGGGAGAAAGTGTCCACCCCCACTCGACCTAAATACTTATAGAGAGGGAGAGTATTTCCTCCGCTCAAATGTTTCAAACATACTAACAGCTCCGCGGTAGCAGGCTAATTGTTCTCTACCATTTACGGCTTACACATATATTTTAAACTGTTTGGGTTGCTCTGCGGGCTACACACTCTAACTGCGTCACCTAAGATGTAACTACTGCATAATTCAAAGTTTCGTCTTCGCCCTGCATAGACTGAACACTCGTAAAATCTGTCAATTTAATACTCCACTCACTTGGGTGGTTTTAAATACCTTAACAGCCCAACTACTGTTTATAAAGCGTATTTCCATCTCCACTGTAGTAATAAATACACACAATTCTGTACCTTTGTACTTGAATACGGAGCAAAGTTAAGACACGTCTGACCGCCACAGGACTCTTGATGATGACTGACCCGTGAGAAGCCACTACTCGGGGATGTTGGCGCACTAATCGGCGTAGGAACACTAATTCTTGCCACTAAAAATCCCAACCAAAGGAATGCTGGGTAGCTCCAAAACAAAGTTACCAAAAACATGAAATGCTTTGTACACACAAATTGCATCAATTCTTGTTACTACCATGATGCATCGTGATTCTTAAATTGTTCGTAATTTCTTTTACAATACAGTAGGCGTTAGTTGGACTATATCTTCTGCCGCGCTGGTAAACCACTCTCCACGCTGGCAAGGGGTTCCCACTGCCGGTGATAACAAACATCTGGATACACAATATTCCAATCCATTTGCCACAAACCAATAAGTTAGTTCAGAATTACTATAATAATTACTGACATCTCCTCTTAATATAATCTTCCTTAAATACTGACAGGGATTAATTACAAGCCACATGTCATTTGGTCGCGCTAATTTTGAAATTATTTAAATGCAGCAATCTGATTGGAGCACATACTCCGCTGTTCATCTATATGGACGAGTTCATTCCAAAATAAGGGGATTTGGGTATCTATAACCATGATTCTCCATCTCAGTCACTCCTGCCAGTACTTTTCCACTCTAACTACGCAGTTCCAAAAGATGATGTAATAACAGGTGTCCCAATAATTTATTTTTAGCAGAGAAAGAAGCGTGGGTTCCTATCAAGGCTTCATTCTCACGAGCTAGCTACCAAAAATTTCCAATGCTGTCCCTTTGTTTAAGAACGCTGGCTATTACTATTTATTAACAAATACAATTATTAAAATGTTGCCAATCAGACTCATCCGATGGGTGCACTATAATAGGTAGGAATTGTCCTAACATTCGCCGTAGTGCAAGAGAATGAAAAACCGAGCTCGATAGCTGCAGTCGCGTAAGTGCGGCCAGTATCCAGTATTCGGGAGATAGTAGGTTCGAACCCCACTGTCGGCAGCCCTGAAAATGGTTTTCCGTGGTTTCCCATTTTCACACCAGGCAAATGCTGGGGCTGTACCTTAATTAAGGCCACGGCCGCTTCCTTCCCACTCCTAGCCCTTTCCTGTCCCATCGTCGCCGTAAGACCTATCTGTGTCGGTGCGACGTAAAACAACTAGCAAAAAAAAAGAGAATGAAAAACCACGGAAAATCATTCTCAGGACAGCCGACGGTGCGGACGAGCTCCTCTCCATCTCCCGAATACTAAGGAGTAGAGCCATAGTAGAGCCGTGGCCACCCCTCCTCTGCTCGGTTGGCCGGTCGGAGTGCAGAGCTATCGGATCACGGACCAGCCGTGGCCACTTGTGGACCGAGACCCACTCTGCACCCGCCGACCGAGCATCGTCTGGCTGCATTTTGAGAGCATCTCTCTACTCAGAGAAGCCTCCGTGGCTCAGGCGGCAGCGCAATGGCCTCCCACCGCTGGGTTGCGTGGTTCAAATCCTGGTCTCTGCATGTGAGATCTGTGCTGGACAAGGAATAGGCGGAACAGGTTTTCCTTCAGGTACTCCAGCAACACTCTCCAATATGATTTCATTTCATCTGTTAGTTATTAATCATCGTCCCAGAGGAGTGCGACAGGCTTCCGCCATCGGCACAGTTCCTAATCCTCGCCGGTCGGTAACGGTTTCATTCATTTCATTCCTGACCCGGTTGAATGACTATAAACAGCCTGTGAATTTTCATTTTTCTTCATTCAGAGCTTTTTGACAGCTCATATATTTCATCTGTTGGCTGGAGAATATTCTTTAAACGAAGCTGCACAGGACGCATGAGTTTTTAAAGTGTACTCTTTCCGATACTCCCTCTTTCTCAACATTCCTCTAATGCCCGTGCACGTTTAGTAAGTTCAATCCTCTGAAGGGCTCAAAGATATAATAGCCCTACATGATGAATTTTTCTTTTGCTAGAAAGCGATTGAATTAATGTGGTCATTTGAAGCCCGACGAAGTATATCACAAGCATTTATATGTTGGAAATTGGCTTTCCATTCGGTTTTTAAGATACCCAGTCCCCTTACTTTGGTGGAGGAATAGAGCATTGCGTCAGGGGTATCGCCTCGTAATTGCATAATTTCCTTTACAGCACTTGTAATAATTTTATCAGTGTTCAATGAGAACGAATGTGGTGTTTGCGTTTTTCAAAGGGTAATTTTTTGCATTTTCATCTTGTTTGCGTTTGGCTTTCGCAGATGGGTTTTATGGCGACAATGGGATAGGAAAGGGCTAGGATTGATAAGGAGGTGCCCGTGGCCTTAAATAAGGTACAGTCCCAATATTTACGTGGTGTGAAAATGGGAAACCAATCGGAAAAACATCTTCAGGGCTGCCGACAGTGGGGTTCGAACCAATTATCTCGCGAATGTAAGCTAACAGCTGCGCGGCCCTAACCGCATGGCCAACCCGGTCAGTGGTAATTTATTTATTTATTTATTTATTTATTTATTTATTTATTTATTTATTTATTTATTTATTTATTTATTTATTTATTTATTTATCCTCGTATCGGCCATCTAAGACGACGTTTGACAATCTTTTACATTATATTTAGCCTTCTCTGCTTTCACTGTCTGCCAGTCTCCCACTTCCTTCCTCTCTTCTTCCGTGCAGGATCCCCCTTTTCTCACTAGTGTCTCCTGGAAACCAGGGAACGTTTTGATGAGTTGTATGAATCGATTTATGTCCATGTACCATTTCAGTTCTATCTTCTTCCTGAAAAATTCAAAGATTCTCTTCGTCAGTCTGTTATTATCCATCCCCAGTAAGAGTCGATACGACTGTACCTGTCACTTCTTCATCTATTCAACCACTCCTTCAGTTCCTTGATACAATAGTTTGTTATATTTGAGTCTCCCCATTTTTTAAATTTGGGCCCAAAATTTTTCTAAAGATTTTTCTTTCTCTCTACCGGATATCTTCAGGTCCACCTTTCTCAATCATATCCAATGTTTCTGCTGCACACTGACACTCAGATTTAGCAATAGTGTCTAGATGCCTTAGTTTAGCCCCTTATTATCTAATCCTTCTGTTGTAGGTGTTCCTCGTCAGTAGCCAAGCCCCGCGTGTAGGCGTAGCGTGCCTGTCTCCTAATTGCAGGACTGTGGTTCGATTCCCGCCCAGGCCAGGGGCTTTTTACCTGTATCTGAGGTCTGGTTCGAGGTTCACTCAGCCTACGGGATTACAATCAAGCAGCTATCTGACGGTAAGATAGCGGCCCCGATCTAGAAAGCCAATAATAGCGGCCGAGACGATTTGTAGTACCGACCACAAGTCACCTCGTAATTTTCAGGCCTTCGGGCTGAGCAGCGGTCGCTTGGTAGGCCAAGGCCCTTTGGGGCTGTTGTGCCATGGATGTTGGTATTAGTTCCTCTTCAGTTGAAATGCCATTTCCAATTTTCTCGTCCGCTCTTTAGTGGTATTCCTTTCCGAGCATTCTCTTGCAATGTTTCTCCCAAATACTTAAAGCTTTCACTCCCTTTTCCTTTTCGTCTCCTAACTTCAACAGGTGAGGAACCACATTCATCCTGGTTATGAACTCAGTGTTATTATTATTATTATTATTATTATTATTATTATTATTATTATTATTATCATATTCGTTTACGGCCTTTGAGACCGCGATAAGCAACTATCACACATTACTGGAAGCCTTCTTTGCAGCCCAAACTCTTTGCATTCTTGCTCTCGCAGCCTGTCTTCTTTCCTGTGTCCATGCCCTATTCAGTTTCTGTTCGTCATGGAAACCTCTGAAGATGTCGATCACTGATCTATACTCTATTCGGTTTAGGATGTCTTCCCGATTTAATCCAAACTCCTCAAAATCCTTTCTTACCTCCCTGAACCATTTGTTGGAAACTTTAGGTCTACTTTCAGGTATTTTCAAAGTATGTTTTGTCAGCCTCTTGTCATGCATTATAAACAGTTGCCCATAAAATCAGATTCTTCTTTGATTCATTTACTCGATCATTCTTTCGCTCTCCTGGTATAATCTTCCCTTTCCTCGTAAGCTATACTGGCCATCCACAATTTTTGGACTCTTTAGGCTTACCTTGCAGAGGATCTATCTATCTATCTATCTATCTATCTATCTATCTATCTATCTATCTATCTATCTATCTATCTATCTATCTATCTATCTATCTATCTATTATTATTATTATTATTATTATTATTATTATTATTATTATTATTATCATCATCATCATCATCTGTTTACCCTCCAGGTTCGGTTTTTCCCTGGGACTCAGCGAGGGATCCCACCTCTACCGCCTCAAGGGCAGTGTCCTGGAGTTTCAGACTCTTGGTCGGGGGATACAACTGGGGAGAATGACCAGTACCTCGCCCAGGCGGCCTCATCTGCTATGCTGAACAGGGGCCTTGCGGGGGATGGGGAAGATTGGAAGGGATAGACAAGGAAGAGGGAAGGAAGCGGCCGTGGCCTTAAGTTAGGTACCATCCCGGCATTTGCCTGGAGGAGAAGTGGGAAACCACGGAAAGCCACTTCCAGGATGGCTGAGATGGGAATCGAACCCACCTCTACTCAGTTGACCTCCCGAGGCTGAGTGGACCCCGTTTCAGCCCTCGTACCACTTTTCAAATTTTCGTGGCAGAGCCGGGAATCGAACCCTAGACCTCCAGGGATGGCAGCTAATCACGCTAACCACTACACCACAGAGGCGGCATATTATTATTATTATATATATATATAATTCGCTGGGGCCATCAAGGACCACGTTAAGTCTTGTTGCATTTGACACTGAACTTGGCCTTCTTTAGAGCCCAAATTTCCCTCATACTTTGTGAGTGGGCCTGCTTACACTCCTCTGTCCAAGGGGCACCGTGTCTTCTCTTCGGTTGCTCGTCTCGGTTTAGCCCGTTCGTCAATATTTTCTTGCGGAAGAGATCTCTGTTAAGGGAGTCTTCAGCTGAGATAGGAAGCATTTGCAGGTCTTCTTTGGTATTTCTAAACCAGGGAATTGTGGTTTTGGGGTTTGAATTAAAAAAGTGAAAGATTTCTTTAGTTAACTTTCTTCCGTCCATTCTTTTCAGATGACCGTAAAATCGTGCCCGTCTTTTTCTGATTGTGTCGGTAATTTTCTCTATTTTGCTGTAGACTTCCTCGTTGGATCTCTTTTGATGGATTCCACTTCTGTACTTTGATCCCAAGATTCCTCTCACAATTTTGCGTTCTTTTTTTTCCAGTTCTTCAAGGAGTCCTTTGTTGGCATTTAGAGACAGGGTTTCGGCTGCATATAGAACTACTGGCTTTAGAACTGTTTCATAGTGACGTATCTTGGTGTTTTGGGAAAGGCATTTTTTGTTGTAGATTGTGCGGGATGTTTGGTAGGCTATTTCCAGTTTGCGTACTCGCTCCTGAAGTGCTTCTTTGTCCAGTCCATTTTTCATGATGATCTCACCCAGGTATTTGAATTTGTCTACTCGGGTGATGTCCCCGTATTTTGTATGGAGTTTTGGAGGAGCCTCTTTGATGTTAGTCATTACTTCTGTTTTCTCAAACGATATCTGCAAACCAGTTTGTTCGGCAATTTCCTTTAAAATTTCAACTTGAGCTCTAGCGGTTTCTATGTCTTTTGAGAGAACAGCAATAACATCGGCAAATGCTAAGCAGTCTGTTGCGATCCCCTTGGATTTGGTTCCTATTCTCAATGGACTATAGTTGGTTTCCTGTAATCTCATCCGCCAGGTTCTGATGATCTTTTCAAGAACACAGTTGAAGAGTATCGGGGATAGCCCATCACTTTGTCGGACTCCTGTTTTGATCTCAAAGGAATGCGAGAGACATCCGTGGAACTTCACCTTCGATTTTGTATCGGTCAGGGTGGCTCTAATTAATGCCAGCAGTTTCAAATCAACTCCGAATTCATTTAAGATGTTTAGCAGGACTTCCCGGTCAATGGAGTCGTACGCTTTCTTAAAGTCCACAAAGACAGACACATACTGCTTGGACCTTAGTGTACAATATCTGATGATCGTTTTGAGATTTTGGATCTGCTCGGCTGTTGAGCGACCTTTTCTGAACCCTCCTTGGTATTCACCTATTTGATGTTCGACTTGTGCTTCCAAACGCTCCAGGATGGCAAGTGATAGAATTTTGTAAGTCACGGGTAGCAAAGATATTCCTCTGTAGTTGTTGATGTTCTTCATGCTGCCTTTTTTGTGTAATGGATGGATCAAAGCTATTTTCCAATCGTCGGGTAGGGTCTCCTTGTTCCACATTTCTTCTATTTGCTTTTGCAAGATATCAAGTGATTCCTCTGGGGCATATTTCCATAGTTCTGCTACTACTGAGTCTTCCCCCGGCGCTTTGTTATTTTTGAGACGGGCAATGTGGCGCTTGATTTCATCTCTGTCGTGTGGTCTGGAATCTGGGTACCTGAGTAAGGGTTCCTTGGTCTCAATGGGGCTTTGCGGTTTAGAGCAATTAAGTAAATTCTTGAAGTAGTCTGCCAGAATGCTGCAATTTTCTTCATTTGACGTCGCCAGTGTGCCGTCCTTTCGCTCAAAGCATAGAGATGGTGGTTTATAGCCAGTGAGTTTGCGTTTGAAGGCTCTGTAGTACTCTCTGCTTTCATTCTTCCTAAAGTTTTGTTCTATCTTTTCAATGAGAGATTTTTCGTATTTACGTTTCTCAGTTCTGAACACCCTAGCTGCTTGGTCACGTTGGGTTTTGTATGTTTCCCAATCATTTTCTGATTTCGTAGAGTAGTACTGTTTCCACGCATTGAGTCTTTCTTGGAGGACTGATTCGCAGGTACCATTCCACCAGGCATGCTTTTTGCTTCTCTTGATTTCTGCGACGTCTTTGGCGGCCTCAACCAGCAGACTTTTGGCGTTGTTAAAGTCACAGTCATTTGGTCTAGCCTTCTCCTGGAACTCCTCGACCCTTTGCCGAAGTTTATCATTGTCGAAGCGTGTGATTTGTTTGGTTGTCTTCCTTGTGTTTGCGGGAATTGGTTTGAATTTGATAAGAGACATATAGTGATCTGAGGCCACATTGATGCCTTTCTTTACCTTGACATTCATAATCTCCGGGCTGTTTCTCCTGGAGATTGCAACATGATCAATTTGGAACTCTCCGAGAGTTTGGACGGGAGAACGCCAAGTCATTTGCTTTCTGGGTAGATGGCGAAAGTGGGTCGACATGACCTGCAGGTTGTGATTTTCACAAATGGACACCAGTCTTTTGCATTGGGATTGGTTCTTTTGTGAGCAGGGTAATTTCCTATAACTTTCTTGTACTTCTGTTCACGACCTAGTTGGGCATTGAAGTCACCCAAAAGAAGCTTGACATGGTGTTTGGGGATTTTGTTTAATTTTTCATCCAGTAGGTCCCAGAAATTATCAACTTCGTCTGGATCAGACTTGTTCTTATCATTTGTAGGAGCATGTGCGTTAACTAGAGCGTACGTTTTGTTCGCGCATTTAATTGTGAGTATAGACAATCTGTCATTCACAGGTTCAAAATTTGCAACCGATTTAAGGATCTTGGTTCTAACAGCAAACGCAGTTCCAAGCATCACAGCTCCATTGAGGATTCCTCTTTGCGCTTTGCTCTTGAAAAATCGGTAGCCTTCGGATTCAAAAATCTCTTCATCTGGGTATCTTGTTTCCTGTAGGACCATTATGGATATCTGATTTTCGTGAAGAGCTTTGGTGAGGGTTTTCAGCTTGCCAGTTTGTGTAAGTGAATTTATGTTGAAAGTTGCTAAAAAGGTTTTAGATTTTGGCCTGGGTTTTTGACTCTTCGGGGTACACCGAGACGCTCCGACTCGTCTCTTGCATGATGTCGAGTCTCCCCCAGAATCCGAACGAGACTCATGCGCCGTGGCGTTCACGACGAGGGATTTATCCGAAGATTTACCCCCT
Source organism: Anabrus simplex (assembly GCF_040414725.1). Classification (NCBI taxonomy): domain Eukaryota; kingdom Metazoa; phylum Arthropoda; class Insecta; order Orthoptera; family Tettigoniidae; genus Anabrus; species Anabrus simplex. Next base: position 32,076,366 of record NC_090269.1, read on the forward strand.
GGGGTATGTTTCTTGAAATGTTGTGCCATCATGCTTTTTGACTTGACTTTGCTTTGGACGGGTACCCATCCTTTTACAACTAGGGTTGTTAGCCCTAGAGGTTGCCTCAAGATGTTTTCTGGTTTCTGGTCATTTACCAGTCTTCGCCGTAACCCTGGCAAGGGACCAATTTTTTTTCACGGTGGTATTTTATTTCCCTACTACCCTCTGACTCTGCTGGCGGCAGAGCCAGCGAGCTTCCCCAATTCCAATGGGACGCGCCCGATGGAGGTAACTGGTAAATCCCCACACGGGGATTATTATTATTATTATTATTATTATTATTATTATTATTATTATTATTATTATTATTATTATTATTATTATTATTAGGAGCCTCCGTGGCTCAGACAGCAGCGCGTTGACTTCTCAAAGCTGGATACCGTGGTTCAAAATCCGGCCACTCCATGTGAGATTTGTGCTGGACAAAGCAGAGGCAGGACAGGTTTTTCTCCGGGCACTCCGGTTTTCCCTGTCATCTTTCATTCCAGCAACAATCTCCATTCTCATTGCATAGCATCTATTAATCATTAATATATCACTTTGGGAGTGGCGACCTCATCGTACTAACAGCCTATTATGCTTCATTCATTACATCCCTGACCCTGTCAATGACTGCAAAACAGGTTGTAGGTTTTCATTATTATTATTATTATTATTATTATTATTATTATTATTATTATTATTATTATTATTATTATTATTATTATTATTATTATTATTATTATTATTATTACACAGTTCCACAAGAGCAGAAAATACGTTAGCCTAACGATATTTTCTTTAGGAAAGGTTTAGATGCGCCTGAGAACCCAACGTAAATCGAGGCATGCAGCGTCTGGTAGCGCATATCTGATTTCAAATGTTACACACTAATGAATTACTGTAACCAAAGATGACGAAGACTTTCTGCTGGTGGTAGAGATGGCACGGTGGGAATCGGACGCAGAACTAATGCTGTAAAGGCGGCACATTTCGTGCTCCTTTGGCGGCCATTAGTACGCCACTCCTCGCTAGCCACGGTTTTTGTCAGGGAGCTCATCACCCAGGGAACTTAGATCGCGGGCGGCCAACTTCGTGAGTACTGCCCGACACTCTGATCAGGACTTGGTTTGATAAGAAGTTAGCGTAAACCGTCTTCCGGCTTTCTAACAAGTCCTCTTCTTGTGGCCCGCTCCAGGACTCATCAGGCGGTGCTCTTTATAGCCAGCGAGGTAACGTACCACTCTCAGCGTTTTTTACCTCTAGTTGAAGATTTTTTGGGTAATAGGTACCAAAAGATATATGCAAATTTCTCCGCTACAAAGAAAAGAATAGAATTATGGATATGTTTTTTGGGCTTAGACGACGAGGGACCGAGTACATAATCTTTGGTTGTTCCGCTCTTAGTGGCCTTTTACGACATTCAGGGGTAGAGACAAAAATTATTTTTCTCCTTCGTTTCTTCCGTTTACGGACCACGTTTGATAATGCAGTATTTTCAGCCTTCTCTCTTTCATTCTTTCTCCTAGTTCCTTCTGTATTGAATCTCCCTTTCCTCACGAGGTTACCCCAGTCTGCTGGAAACGACGGAACTCTTTGACGAGTTGTGTAAATCGATTTCTGCCGACGATGTAATATTCCGCAACCCTCATCTTCGTTAAGGGGGTAAAAGCAAAGTAAATTCGTGTCCTCATCCCGAGGTGGTGCAGCTCTTTTCAGGCACACCCCCATTGGAGGTGAGCTGCGTGTACAATTTGAACCACATACCAGCCCTCCTGCCATTCTTAAATTTCTGGCAGTACCAGGAATCGAACCTGGGCCCCCGAGGACGGCAGCTAATTACACTAACCGTTACGCTACGGAGGCGGATGTTATGGAGGTGTGGTACACCCTATCTTTGCAATGTTAAAGTATGTTTTCTTCATGTACCTTTTTTGACTAAACTAGTAAACCTGTGTTGATAAAAATTGGCATACTAATATAATTATGAATTTTATTCATCACCCCATTGTCTCAAAGAGTTCCTAGTCAGACAGATGCCAGAAAAAAATTATAATTTGAAAAAAAATCCAAAATTTTCAGTAGTTTGTAGACCACAACTTTGTCATTATTTATGTTGGAGACGTATCAAAATAGGTTAAAGTTAAAAAACACAAGAGAATAACTGGTAAAAATTTCAACTTTCTAGCATAAATAGGTTTTGAGAAAAAGGTAAGTGAACATTGAGAACTGTAGCTTGGAATAAAATGCAAGCAAAGTTACAATACGTAAGTGCATGCCTGGTCCATATTCAGGATCGTCTGCATAATCAGTTTCATCTTCCTTGGACCTCTTCTTGTTTCTTCTGATTACCCTGAACTGTTTAATGGCCATCTCAGCTTGCAGATCTGATTTCCTCACTCTTTCTGCATCAATGGCACTGCAGATTTGTCGCATCTTCTTGAAGAACTAGTAACCTTCGGCAGAACTTTCAGGCGTCTTATCCAACCTCAAACTACTGGTAGTATCACTAACACCTGACGCAACACTTACTACTGGAGCATTACTATTATTACTATCTGATAGTGATTTGCGTTCTCTCTCCGGAACTCCACGACATTTTTTGTACACACTCTGTGACCTAGGCATTTTCAAGGAAATTAGTCTTCACTTCACAAATACACGTGCGACATTTTGAAGCAAATACGCTAATGAACAAATGAATGCAGCAAAGCGAAGGACGACACGTCACTGGACAAGTTAGCCAACACAAAATTTTCCTACGAAAGTTGATTCCGCGAAATTACAAACTAAAAGCTACGATGTTAAAATGACAGAAAAAGGGGGTGTAACCTTAGCTGTCACTATGACATTTAAACGTAATAATAATAATAATAATAATAATAATAATAATGTTATTTGTTTTACGTCCCACTAACTACTTTTTTTAAGGTCTTCTGAGACGCCGAGGGGCCGGAATTTAGTCCCGCGGGAGTTCTTTTACGTGCCAGTAAATCTACCGACACGGGGCTGTCGTATCTGAGCACCTTCAAATACCACCGGACTGAGCCAGGATCGAACCTGCCAAGTTGGGGTTAGAAGGCCAGCGCCTTAACCGTCTGAGCCACTCAGCCCGGCTGACATTTAAACGACAGTACAGGACGTTCCGTGCGATTTACCGAAACATACTATCAGTATATGATAGAACAGACTACAAGGTGTCAACATTCGTGAAAATCAGAAAAGTCATATTTTCACGCAACGAGGTGTACCACCTCACTTCCCGAAACCATTTCAACTCTGTCTTGGGCTTCGCGAAGAATTCAAAGATCATCATCATCATCATCTGTTTACCCTCCAGGTTCGGTTTTTCCCCCGGACTTAGCGAGGGATCCCACCTCTACCGCCTCAAGGGCAGTGTCCTGGAGCTTCATACTCTTGGTCGGGGGATACAACTGGGGAGTATGACCAGTACCTCGCCCAGGCGGCCTCAGCTGCTATGCTGAACAGGGGCCTTGTGGAGGGATGGGAAGATTGGAAGGGATAGACAAGGAAGAGGGAAGGAAGCGGCCGTGGCCTTAAGTGAGGTACCATCCCGGCATTCGCCTGGAGGAGAAGTGGGAAACCACGGAAAACCACTTCGAGGATGGCTGAGGTGGGAATCGAACCCACCTCTACTCAATTGACCTCCCGAGGCTGAGTGGACCCCGTTCCAGCCCTCGTACCACTTTTCAAATTTTCGTGGCAGAGCCGGGAATCGAACCCGGACCTCCGGGGGTGGCAGCTAATCACGCTAACCACTACACCACAGAGGCGGCAGAATTCAAAGATTCTCTTCGTTAGTCTGTTACTGTCCATCCTCTCCATATAACAGTACTCTTCCTCATCAGTTCAACTCCTTTTGTTCTTTGATACAGTTCTTCGTTAGAGTTGAGTCTCCTCATTCCATTTTTTTACATTTGGACCTAGAATTTTTCATAGCATTTTTCTTTTTCTTTTCCGGATATCTTCAAGCCCAAGTTTTCCAATCATATCCAATGTTTTTGCTGCATACAGGCCCTCAAATTTAACAACACTGTGTAGATGCCTCAATTTAGTTCCATAAGATAGGAAATGTTTCTTTTTTCTTGCAAGTTGCCTTATGTCGCACCACCGACACAGATAAGTCTTATGTCGACGATAGATAGGAATGGGATAGGAGTACGGAGGGAGTGGCCTTGGCTTTAATTAAGGTACAACCCCAGCATTAGGCTGGTGTGAAAGTGGGAAACGACGGAAAACCATATTTAGGGCCGCCGACAGTGGGGTTCGAACTCACTATCTCCCGGATGCAAACTATCAGCTGCGCGCCCCTAACCGCACGGCCAACTCTCCCGGTTTCTCCCAATGAGAAGCATACAGTTACATCATACGTATAATGTAATTTTCTCTGTCAGTTCATCCCATCCTCATTACAATTTATTAAATCCCATTTTGACATACGTATGTCTTATGGCTGGTTGCCATCTGAAATTAGCAATCGTTGATGGATGGCCATGACCGGCAGACATGTTTATAATCTTTTGAATTTCGCAAAGGGAAAACAGGTTGCATTTTATCGTAATGTCCACCCTACCAGCGTAATGGTTAGCACTATTAGCTCCGTTCTCGGAGGACGGGGTTCGATTGCCGGTACTGTCAGAAATTTAAGAATGGTGGAAGGACTGGTATGTGTATTACTTGCACACTTTTTAGTGACAGATTTTCGTATAGGGGTGAGGAATAAGGAGGGAGCTCTCCCGGTTCCGGTTATACTGCCAACTGAATGGAAAAGGAATCTGAATTGAATCGATAATATGATCGATCGATATGAATTTTCTAAATCTTTATTATCTTAAGCCAACAACTGTATCACACACACATTATATAACATTACTTATATAATATTTCTCGATAGGAATCTTGTTCCTAGCATGAATTCTATAGTTTGGCTTTGCTGTGTAAACAACAGTACTAGTACATAAAGTGTACACCAGATGTCGCACAGCGATGCATAAGCGATTCGTAGTTTGTGCTTCAAGAGTTGCTAAATCGAATCTCGAAGATAACCGAGGTCGATCGATTCACCACTCGGGTGTCTATCTATCACTAAAAAGTGTGCGAGTGATACATGCTGTATCTCACCTCCTTTGAGGATGTGCCTGAAAAAAGGTGCACCACCTCGGGATGACATTGAAAATAATACATCAAAACCTCCACATGCAATAACAACTATAGCAATCCGAAGATGACTGTCATATTCATTTTATATACATGTCGTAATAGCTAAAGCGTAAAACAATTGTCAACTGAACACTCAAAAACCTCTAGAATTCCCGCTTAACTGATGGTTAAATTTACCGCTCTTCAAAAAAGCTAGATTTAGCATGAAACCGCTGGCGTTGGCAATACTTGACTCCTAGGTGTGATTGACGTTCTTTGACAAGAAGATTCTGGCATCTGAGTCGAATCAGAAGGCTCAGGCAAGAGATCGTATTCTCGTTCGCCACTATTCCATGGCCTAAAATAGATTACATTATTATGCGACCGAGCTCGATAGCTGCAGTCGCTTAAGTGCGGCCAGTATCCAGTATTCGGGAGATAGTGGGTTCGAACCCCACTGTCGGCAGCCCTGAAAATGGTTTTCCGTGGTTTCCCATTTTCACACCAGGCAAATGCTGGGGCTGTACCTTAATTAAGGCCACGGCCGCTTCCTTCCCACTCCTAGCCCTTCCCTGCCCCATCGTCGCCATAAGACCTATCTGTGTCGGTGTGACGTAAAGCAACTGGTATTTATCCAGTACAACAACTGCTGCTCCGCAAGTGTGGGACAAACTGACACGCAATGTGCAGCGTGATTATTCTGAAGGACATCTTACCGTGATACATTTGGCAATGCCGGGTTCCATTGTATTGCTGTGTACCCTGTCATAAAATAGAGAGGGGGTGAAAGTTTACAGTTCCAGGAACCTTAACCGTGGAATGGAAACATGGGGCATAGAGTAACCCAAGAGAAATTACTTTCCGCTATCATGTTATGTTGATACTATCTGTGAGCGCCATATGACGTGACTTTCATTCGGAGGGAGTCAGCACTTGAATATAACGAAGTGTTAGTGTGCAGAACTTTGCTCCCGTACTCTGTAGTAGCTTTGGGGCATGAAGCATTCCACGTTTCAGTTTACATGAGTTTGTTGTTCTTCCAAGTATTTTATTGTTTGTGTAACTGTCATTGTTCCTTCGGCAAGGAACATAATGGATTTGTTTTCTGTGATTCCTTTAATACTTATAGGTTAATAATTTTCTTTCTTAATCCCTTTACCCTGCAGGGTTGGTTTTTCCCTCGGACTCAGCGAGGGATCCCACCTCCACCGCCTCAAGGGCAGTGTCCTGGAGCATGAGATTTTAGGTGGTGAGATACAACTTGGCAGAAGGACCAGTATCTCACCCAAGCGGCCTCACCTGCTATGCTGAACAGGGGCCTTGTGGCCCTGCAAAAAGAAAGACCTCATTCTCCACCACGATTTCCAAGAAAACCCACATCCTTACAACTCAAGCAACAACACTGCACTCCTAAAATCAATTGCCAACTTAATACAATGAAGCACTGGTATCGGAGACGAGCTACGGTGCAATGCTGACGAAGTACTAGTCCACGATTAAAACTGTAATACACAGTTAAGCAACATCGGGCGTGGTCACTCACAGGATGTGGTGATCATCTTCCGAAACCCTTCTACGTGACTAAGTACGAGCTCAACTTAATTACCAGCTGTGTCACCCAAATGGTTAGCGATATTGACTCACCCTATTTAATTCTGAGAAATCAGAACACTTCCAAAAGGCCACGGCGTAACATACTTATCATATGGGGCGCAGGTACACGCTGCACCGGCCTCAGATATTTCTATAACTTCATACGTCGTAAGAGGAGCGCTTAGACGCACCGTAGACGACATTACACCTTGCCGCCCCCCCCCCTCTGAGGTCAGGGGAAGGTAAGGCAAACTAGTACCTAGGGGAGGGCCCTGTGGGGGATGAGAAGATTGGAAGGAACAGACAAAGAAGAGGGAAGGAATTGGCCATGGCCTTAAATTATGTACCATCCCGGCATTTGCCTGGAGAAGAAGTGGGAAAACACGGAAAACCACATCGAGGATGACTGAGGTGGGAATCGGACCCCCCCCCCCCCCTCTATTCAGTTGACCTCCTGAGGCTGAGTGGACCCCTTTCCAGCCTTCGTACCACTTTTCAAATTTCGTGACAAAACCGGGAATCGAACCCGAACGTCCGAGGGTGACAGCAAATCACACTAAACTCTACATCACAGAGGCAGATAGGTTCATAATATAACTGAAAAATACATTTTTGGCTGCGAAAAATGATGACTTGTTTCGAGACGATTTGAAAAAGTTAGACCACGCACTTCCGATGACGAAGAGGACACTACGAGGAAGAGAACTTCATATTTGTTCCATGGTCATGTTAAATGAAAAGAAAGGACGGTCATCAATGGTCATCCAAACCTCATATTATGAAACCGGGAAGAACACTGAGGCGTGACATTGTGTTCATTAGACCCGGTTCTATGGCCGTGAAAACATCATTCGATACTTTGGGATTGTTTATCGATGCTGGTATGTTGGAAATGAAGCTGGCCATCCATATAATGGGGATACCTGTGCAGATTATTTTTATTGTTGAAAGTTTTATTTTGTATATGTTCGTTAATCAGTGTTGCAGTGTGCTTCAGTTGTAGTAGAGCTGGATGCTTTATGCAAATTGTCATTTAAAATATGGGGTACTTAGTGTCCCCATGTTCCAGCTTATGTCCTTAAAAATACCTACGTTTCCAATCCAGGGTAGAAATGAAGGCAACTGAGAACAAGAGTGAATAAAATTTCTACTTCGACCATTCTTGAAGCAATTTTCACTGGTTTTCTGCTTCTCTCTATCTACCGTCGATTAATTTCCTAATTCCTAGTAACTATTTTGAGAACTCTCATTTGCCACCCGATCGAAAGAACGTGTATGACCTTTGATGAATTAAGCAAGACGACTGTCCGATTCTATCGCTAAATAGTTATAATGCAGGCCTTTGGTCCAAGGGACTTCGGATTCGATTACCGGATGTGACGAAGATTTTAACTTTCATTGGTTAATTCCTCTTGCTTTGGGGTTGGGGCTTGTGCCTTCTTCATCATTAGAATTCATCTTCGATTGGGTCCCATCATCACAGAGGCTCAGGTCACCTATTGGTCGTCAAACTCGAATGACCTGCACCAGGCCTTTCTGGATGACACACGCTATTATTATTATTATTATTATTATTATTATTATTATTATTATTATTATTATTATTATTATTATTATTATTATTATTATTATTATTATTATATGCTAATAAGCCCACTAGGACTACAGGAAGTACTTAGAGGCGTGTATTTGCCTTTCGTTGCACTTATAATTCTTTCATTCTTTTACTGTAGGCCTCCTTTCTGTCTTCAGATCAGGTTGTTCCAGTCTTCTACTTTGGTCTTTCCTCCTGGTCAACTCGCCATTTGTGAATTTTGGATATGAAGATTACCCTGTATTGGATATCTGCTGGTGTAATCCCTGCCTATTTCAAATCTGTTTTGATTCCACCAGTCCATTTCATCGTGTCTGTTTTAGCTTTACTCCTATTTTTATAGAATTCGACTGTTTGTTTGGTAAGTCTGTCTGAATGCATTCTTTTTAATATATCTATAGAGTCTTAGCCTGCGATTTCTAATGTCACTGTGAATATTTGTGTATAGTTTGATTTCATGTCTGCCTCTAAGATGGTATTGACCGTCGGTAAGTTTTGGGCTTAGAATTTTTCTTATAATTTTGCGTTCCTTTTTCTCATTGTTTTCAATATCTGCTTTTCTGTTCAAAATTAGGGTCTCTGATCCATAAAGACACACTGGTTTATTGACAGTATTGAAATGTCTTAGTTTTGTGTGCTTGAGATATATATGTTTTGTTATATGTATTGTGGGTTAGTCCATGTCTGTGTCCGTCTTTTGACATCTAATTTCATTGGATTTTGTTTCGAGTACATTTTCCTGAATTGTTTCACCAAGATATTTAAATTGTGATACTCGTTTAATTTTGCATTATTTTTCTCCATGAATTTTGGTGCTTGTTCGTTACAAGTCATGTATTCTGTCTTTTCAAAAGATATGTAAAGGCCGACATTTTCCGCAAGTTCTTTCAGGTGTTCAATTTGATTTTGAGCTGTTGAAATGTTTCGGGTTAATGTTGCTACTAGGTCGTCCGCAAATGCTAGGCAATCTATCGCTAGTTTTCCTCTGTATAAAGTGATTTGTTGGTGAATTTTGTGGACCATTTGCGCCATTCTTGTATCACTTTTTCAAGGACGCAGTTAAAGAGTAAAGGTGAGATTCCGTCTCCTTGTCTTACTCCCGTTTTGATTTCATAGGAATCTGAAGTTTCCCCCATGCATTTAACCTTGAACTTCATGTCTGTCAGTCTATGTTTTATGACTGCAAATGTTTTCATGCCTAATCGTTATTGTTTCGATGTTTAGAAGCGTGATTTGCAATCCACTGAATCATGACTTTTTTGAAATCAGCAAACGTGCAGACTAATTTCTTGCTACAAATTCTTCTTCTTGTTCTTATTCTTAATAATATTATTAATATGAGACAACCGTAATTGTAGGGTTGTTAACCACAGTGTCCCTACTCTCTTAAACAATACAATAAACCACTATTCTTCAGAAGAACTGCAGTTTTCTCTACATTGTTTATTTTAAGAGTCTTCCACTTGCTAGCTACTCCCCCGTAAGTTGAAGCTCATATCTACCGGCTCTTTCCTCTCTCACTTCTCTTTCCTCTTCGCAAAGCAAGCTCCTTTCTCTGGTGTGCTAACTACAGCTAGTCATTGCCTTTGGGACTTCAGGTTAAATACAGCTTTAATTCTAGAAAAGCTTGCCACTAATTGACATTAGCCAATGTCCACTGGGGTCGAACATAGGGGTTACAAGATGGAGAGTACCCTGGTGACCCGTGATACATCCAGCGTTATGAAACTGCTCGGGAAAATGACCTGTCGTAGCGAGCGCATTGTATTCCGCAACAGCTCTCCACGTTTCGTGAAGTGTCCTTATCCCGAGCTGTTCCTTGACGAATTGCTTCTACCGTGGACTCTCATTCCTGTGACCTACGCTCTCACGTAATGCATACCGAGTTTGATTGCATTCTGCTGACCTCAGAACCGTAGCCAAGTTAGCCTCTGTCCTTCTGTTCCCAAGGTAGTGGGTTCGATACCATCTGAGGTCGGTGACATTTGACGCTGCTAAAGAACTGAACTCAAGACTGTTAGCATTTATATCACACGTCATATAACATTATTATGGAATTGGTGGAGGTGATTAATGTTTTCAGGGGAAGTAGAACTAGGCAACCATACTCTCCTTAACTTTCTACGGACTTTGCCAGGTTTAAAGCATTATTTACTACAGTATAACACTTAAATGTCTACCCACTGGAGCTGGAGGGGGAGCTGGAGTAGTTTAGTAACTGGCTTCCCACCCAGAAGGCTGAGGTTTGAATCCCGCTCGATCCTGTGTCGAGATTTTGATCTCAAGAATCACGTCGCATCAGAAAGGTCATCCGGTCTTAAAAGTAGGCCAAAACCAAAAACTGGGCGTGGTTGGCTCCAGCGACCCCAGAAATAACTGGAGTAAGTCATGTTGAAAAAGAGATGAAATGTACACGAACCTTTATTTATAACAAATGATAATTTAATAGTATAGGTCCGTAATATCTTCCTTTAATATAATGGGATAAATTATGTCTCTGTCCACCTCTATGGTGTAGTGGTTAGCGTGATTAACTGCCACTTCCAGAGGCCCGGGTTCGATTCTTGGCTCTGCCACGAAATTTTAAAAGTGGTACGAGGGCTGGAACGGGGCCTCAGCCTCGGGAGGTCAAATGTGTAGAGGGGGTTCGATTCACTTCTAGGACATATTCGAAGTGGTTTTTCCGTTATTTCCCACTTTTCCTCCAGGCAAATGCCGGGATGGTACCTAACTTAAGGCCATGGCCGCTTCCTTCCCTCTTCCTCATCTATCCATTCCAAATTTTCCTATACCCCCACAAAGCCCCTATTCAGCAAAGCAGGTGAGGCCGCCTGGGCGAGGTACTGGTCATCCTCCCCAGTTGTATCTCCGATCCAAAATCTGACGCTCCAGTACACTTCCCTTGAGGCAGTAGAGGTGGCAACCCTCGCTGAGTTTGAGGGAAAAAGCAACCGTGGAGGGTAAGCGGATTCAGAATAAGAAGAATAAGAATAATAAATCATGCCTCTTTTTGTTTAGAACAATTCCTTCAACAGTCCGGCCCCGCGGTGTAGGTGGAAACGCGTCCGCCTGTCACCCGGCGGCCCCGGATTCGATTCCCGGCCGAGTCGGGGTTTTTTAATTGTAATGATTAATATCCCTGGCATGGGGACTGAGTGTTTATGACCTTTCTTTCCTCACACACAACATTCCACACTACCGCCATTCCAATTACACTCAGGTCCATAAAATATCGTGCCAGTAGGGGCAAAAGATCCACATGGGTTGACGCCCCGAACAAATAGCATTTTTTTAAAAATAGTTTCATATCTGATTCTGCATTTCCTACCTTTACCCTTAAGTTAGGATCAAATGAGGTGAGTTCTATGATTATTCTACATAAAATCTTCGCTCCATTTGACATGTGAAAGGAAATGGAAACAGATATTTCAAAGCTTTTTCGCCTACTTTCTTATATTCAAACTTACTTTTACCCACAACTGATCAAGTGTGCACTGATAGAAGAATGTCTTAAGTGAACCATCAGAAACCACAAGTTCATTTTGCTCATTCACAAATACAGGGTGAAGCGTAATTCGCGCACTCGGGCGTCGCAGCGCGACTCCTCACATGCCAGCAATAAAAAAAAAATGTCTCTTACAAAATTTCGTCTTGCGAGTATATCCGGTAGAAAACGGACGTTAAAGAGTAGCAATCTGGCAACACTGTAACCATATGTAGGGTAACTACCACTGTCAGCACGTCCATCCTGTGCTGTACAGTTGGTGCAGTAGGTAGAGTTTTTGGTTGGCATGCAGGAGGTCGATGGTTCGATCCTGGGTTGAGGCGCATTTTTTATTTGCTAATTTCCATCTGACAATACCTACTGTGATACAGTAAGACACCGTTTCTGAGGTCACATGTATCCTACATTTACAACATAATAATAATAATAATACATTGAGATACGTACTAAACAGCATGCGGTTACCAGACGCAACACGCAATGTTGAAAGGCAGAATTATTGGGACCATGGTGATAACACATACAAATTGTAACCGAGTTTGGACATTACTCGCAGAGCACGTTGCTAGGCCTATTGGTAACGTAAGGCCCTAACGAAATGTAATGGACCTGAACGAGGCAAGAATAATAGTTGGTACTAATCTATGGGACCATTGGAGGAGGGTACAAAGAAAACAGGTTTCACATGTAGTAGATGAAGTGGTGCGAATTTCACGCCCACGACGTGGAAAGGGCGCCTTTCAAAGCTGACCAATGAAAACGATTGTTCGTCCATTTCTAGGATCGTAGTATGTAAGTTCAAATGGTTTCTAGAGGACCCACTGCAATCGCTGTTGACGATTAAGATGCCAGATATCATACCACCTGGACTACATTTACGAAATAAAAAACATACGCCTCAACCCAGGATCGACCACTCGACCTCCTGCATGCTAACCCAAAACTCTATCCATTGCACCAACTGTACAATACGCGGAACGTCTGCTGACAGAGGTAGTTACCCTACATGTGGTTACAGTGTTGCCAGATTGCTAATCTTCAACGTCGTTTTTCTGCCGGATATACTCGCAAGATGAAAGATACATTTTTTTTATTGCTGGCATGTGAGGAGTCGCGCTGCGACGCCCGAGTGCGCGAATTACGCTTCACCCTGTAGAATTGCTAATTTTCTCATCATCATCATCATCATCATCTGTTTACCCTCCAGGGTCGGCTTTTCCCTCGGACACAGCGAGGGATCCCACCTCTACCGCCTCAAGGGCAGTGTCCCGGAGCTTCAGACTATTGGTCGGGGATACAACTGGGGAGAATGACCAGTACCTCGCCCAGGCGGCCTCACCTGCTATGCTGAACAGGGGCCTTGTGGGGGATGGGAAGATTGGAAGGGATAAACAAGGAAGAGGGAAGGATGCGGCCGTGGCCTCAAGTTAGGTACCATCCCGGCATTCGCCTGAAGGAGAAGTGGGAAACCACGGAAAACCACTTCCAGGATGGCTGAGGTGGGAATCGAACCCACCTCTACTCAGTTGACCTCCCGAGGCTGAGTGGGCCCTGTTCCAGCCCTCATACCACTTTTCAAATTTCGTGGCAGAGCCGGGAATCGAACCCGGGCCTCCGGGGGTGGCAGCTAATCACGCTAACCACTACACCACAGAGGCAGACCGTTAATTTTTTCACCATGTTCAAAATGTTCAGAATTTTTTAAATTTTTAAGTAACTCTTGTCCAGGAGACATTTGGTCATCAAAACTGTAGGCCTACACTTCTTCTTTATCTGTTTAACCTCCAGGGTCGGTTTCTCCCTCGAACTCAGAGAGGGATCCCACCTCTACCGCCTCAAGGGCAGTGTCCTGGAACTTCCGACTCTGGGTCGAGGATACAACTGGGGAGGATGACCAGTACCTCGCCCAGGCGGCTTCACCTGCTTTGCTGAACAGGGGCCTTGTGGGGGATGGGAAGATTGGAAGGGATAAACAAGGAAGAGGGAAGGATGCGGCCGTGGCCTCAAGTTAGGTACCATCTCAGCATTTTCCTGGAGAAGAAGTGGGAAACCACGGAAAACCACTTCCATGATGGCTGAGGTGGGCATCGAACACACATCTACTCATTTGACCTCTCGGGGTTGAGTGGTCCCCGTTCCAGCCCTCGTGCCACTTTGGCAGAGCCGGGAATCGAACCTGGGCCTCCGGGGGTGGCAGCTAATCACACTAATCACTACACCTGAGAGGCGAACCTAGACACACTTCACTGCACAAGTTTAAAAGTTTGGATTACTTCATATGTTAAGCTCACTGTTTTTCAGAAAAGTGCCTACTTCCCAGTATATTAGTAAATTTCCTGTGGACATTTGTTGGCCGTGGAGCTCAGTGATTATATGTGCCGTGCTGATTGGCTCAGACGGTTGAGGCGCTGACCTTCTGACCCCAACTTGGCAGGTTCGATCCTGGCTCAGTCCGGTTGTACTTGAAGGTGCCCAAGTACGTAGGCCTCGTGTTGGTAGATTTACTGGCACGGAAAAGAACTCCTGCGGAACAAAATTCCGGCACCTCGGTGTCTCTGGAAACCGTCAAAAAGTAGTCAGTGGGACGTAAACACAATAACATTATTAATATTAGTGACTGTATGTCTAACTTCTGTGGGCAATCCTTCGTCAGTGGAGGAATACAATGCAAAGTAGAAGGTGTTTGTGTAAATTATATCACGGACCCTTTAAATGAACCAAATGAGAAGGATTGGACTAAGAAATGGAAGCATAGCTATGGCAAACATCACGAAGAGAAAATATACAGAATCTAGCCTATTTCCTACCAAGTTATCAGCAGATATTTTAAACGCCCATTTTTCTTTTAAGCACATTGACATTACCGTTTACAGCCCCTCTTCAGTGATGAAATGGGCGAGAGTTACAGCATCTGACAAGTTGAGTTGAGCAAGTAGGCTTGCACTGCGTGATACACATGTCTCCTCCTTCCGCTTTTGTAGTAGTTTCACTGACCTCAAAGACTGCAGTGAAAGATGGAAGAATAACTTGTTCAGATGCCTCATTAGATGACTTAAATGTGCTAGTTCTCACTGCTAAAATGAGTTCCCCATCAGAGTCTTCTCTTTTATTTTTATTTTCTATGTTTTTTACAATTTGCACCGACACAGATAGGTATTATGGTGACGATGGGATAGGAAATGGCTAGTAGTGGGAAGGAAGCGGCCCTGGTCTTAATTAAGGTACAGCCCCAGCATTTGCCTGGTATGAAAATGAAAATAGGAAACCACGGAAAACCGTTCTCAGGGCTGCCGAGAGTGTCCGAAGACATGTTCGGCTCGCCAGGTGCAGGTCTTTTGATTTGACACCCGCAGGTGATCTGCACGTCGTGACGAAGGTGAAATGATGATGAAGACGACACCTAAACCCAGCCCTCGTGCCAGTGAAATTAACCAATGATGGTAAAAATTCCCGACCCTACCGGAAATCGAACCCGGAACCCCTGTGGCTAAAGGCCAGCACACTAACCATTTAGTAATGGAGCCAGACATTTAGAGATTAATTGTTCGTTTGGGAAAGGAACTCAGTGACAACAGTCCTTTTTGTTGTTGTTGTTGTTGTTTATTCCCAAATATATGAAAGGACATTACCGTGTTTGCTGCGATTTATTCATTGTGTAGCTGTAAACTTGTATTCGGTTGGTAGATTCGATCTTCAGATGGCTCTGATGGAACTTTACCGTGGCTTTCCTCTCTCACACTGGGCAAATACAGGTCTCCAGCCTCATTCAAGTCGCGCCTTCTTTCCTCCTAGTCACGCCATTGTCACCAAAAACATTTCTTCGTTTTTGAGACGTTGAATCACTAATAGTCTTAACGCTAACTTTCATAACCCCTTCTCCTATCGTAACCACGATACGCTATCTGGCTCTTTTCAACTATATCTCTGTCACTCCAGGGCTTACAACCGCTCCTTAGTAGTAAGTGCCCATAGGCTGTCTAATACCCTCCCTGCTAACATTAGAGATTTGCGTTCTCTTAGGAGATTTAAGATGGATTGCCGAAATCAATTGCTGAATACTTCTAGCTGACTTGAATGATGAGTGGAGTGTGAATGACTGCGTGAACGAGCATATTTTCACAAAATAGTTAGAAATGTATTTGCAAGTTATATTTCTTTCACAGTATTTCATATTTTTACTATTACTGTTGTTAGATTTATAATTATTATCATTATTCATTTATATTATCATGTTGTACATTATATAAACATTTATATTATAACTGTATCCTCATTTGTTTTTAGTACTACTATAACACGTTTTCTTAACACGTTGGGTGCCACGTGCCGCCATATGGCGTCACGGTGGTCTTCAAATTTGAGATGGCGTGACGCCATATGGCGGCACACCGTTCTTGAAATCAGAGTTGGCGTGACGCCATATGGCGGCACAGTTGAGTTTCAGGCGATGCGCCGTAGATAATCAGCTGTGACATCTATGCGCGTAAAATTGGTACTACGTGAAGGGCGAACTTCAGGGTCTATTCCAGCTAAGTATTTTTACTGTATGCCACCACATGGCGCCACAGTATTCTTCCGAAGCCACTGAGTGGCCTGTGGTCGTTGTCACAGGTGAAAGCGCGCCAGGCATTGTTTATTCCTCGTTTACGTACGTATTATCATTCAGTTTATATAGTTGTGCAAAAATATAAAAAAATGGAAGATATTGGTAATAAACTTACGAGGGAACACATACATGTGTTACACTCGGATTCGGTTGAAATTTGGTAGGAATATTCGTGGGAGACAGTAGAAAACTTGCTGTACCCAGCGCAAGTTTAAACGCCAAAATTGAACAAATAAATAGTCATAAAATTAGAAGTGCCGCGGGAGTATCGGGGTGTGGCGGAGAGGTAGGGAGGAGCGAAGCAGCGGACGTGAACCAACCGGGCTGCGTCGAGCTGCGCCAGCAGCCAGGTAGCGTAAGGTTAGCGCGTTCCCCTTAACTTTCCGATCAGATGTGCAAAACGTAAATATGAAAACAGCACATGAAACAAGTGTACAAAGGACGATGTTTGAACAACGATGCCAATAAGGTTTGAAAAATTGCAACGAGTAACAAGAACTCGGGCGAGCCGAGACGCATATTTTCAATGTTTAGAGTTATCAGAAAACTGTTATCAACAATATGTAATGTAATATAAGTACTTGTTTTGCATTTTATTAGGTTTTCATGAATATTGCGTTAATTTGAATTAGCAAATAAATATCTCGTATTTGAAATTCGTATTGCACATTCCATGTCAAAAAATTCTGTGACACCATATGGCGTCACGCTATATTTTATTTTTCCTAAAAATTGATGTGACACCATATGGCGTCACACATGACCATGGTATGGTGAGATAAAATTTACTTAGTACATCATATAAATATATCCCAAGATTATATAAACAGACTACAACGCGTACAATTGCTTTGGCACCAGCGGAATGCAATTCAAAAACAAGCCTGGCACCAGTGGAATAGTGTGCTACAATCGGCTCGGCACTCAACGTGATGATTTGTTGTATTTAAAAAAAATTCCACTTCTTTTAAATTTTTTAAATGTTGTGTGTTAAGTGTAAGAGAGGGCCTTGAGTCTTAACTTCACCACAAATAAAGACGAATTATTTATATACTTACTTACTTACTTACTTACTTACTTACTTACTCACTTACTTACTTACTCACTTACTTACTTACTTACTTACTTACTTACTTACTTACTTACTCTCTTATCGACTTGCTTGCTTGCTTGCTTGCATTAGCAAAGCACAAGTTCTTTAGCATCCTGCACGAAACTCCAAGAAGGCAGCTCATTCCTGACGGTCAGTGGCGGTACCACGGACAATACTTATCGCTTCCGTTACCTTGAGAATCAGTTCTCAACAAATGCTAACATACGCACAGGTACAATATCGCCTCAAATTCACTAGTGCGGCGTTTAGTCTGGCTTCAATCCTGCCCGCTTACAGTATTGTTTAATGGTTCGTTGACTAATCTGCTTTCAGCTTTTTTTTCCCCTGAATTTCGTGGATAACGAATTACTTCGACGTAGTCTATCACAACACGCAGTAACAAAATTCCTCTGACAGATTTTCAGGCCTTACTTGGCAAAATTTTGTAAAGCAGTTACTGGGTGTGTTGGCCGTGCGTTTAAAGGCGCGCAGCTGTGAGCTTGCATCGGGGAGATAGTGGGTTCGAATCCCACTGTCGGCAACTCTGAAGAGGGTTTTCTGCGGTTTCCCGTTTTCACACCAGGAAAATGCTGGGGCTGTACCTAAGTTAAGGACACGGCCGCTACGTTCCCACTCCTAGGCCTTTCCTATCCTATCGTCGCCATGTCCTATCCGTGTCGGTGAGACGTAAATCAAATTGTAAGAATTCCCCTTCTTCGAGTTATTTGTAGCGATGCGTTCTTTTGTGTCATTGATGAAGTGCGCCATTCTTCTACGCTGTTCTGGAACAAGAGGTGATTACAGTATATGAGTGGATAAAACCTCAAACATGTTCCACAGTTTTTCAGATTCTATACAGACCCCTGTGTAAAAGTTACAACCAACCACTTTCAGGTTGCCGACGTTTTGAATATTTCTCAGTATTACTTATCAAGGTGAATGATCTACACCTAATCACTCCGAGGTAGTCGATCTTAGCCGTGAATTAAGCTGCTTCGGCGAAAACCTTGGATGTGTTAGTGCGACGTTAGACCACAACAAAAAGAAAACAATAAGAAAAGCTAACATCGAAGAGCATAACACGTAGGGGGCATAGGGTGCATGTCAGCACGTGGGGCATTTGCGTGTTAACTTCCTTTATGCCGAGAAGCCGTATTAATGTTGAAAATATTTCACAAAGTAGGGGTCCCTACTATGAGTAGGTAAGGGTGTTCTGCCCGAAGGCAGGTCCAAACCTCCGCAGAGGTGTTCCTGAGCCGGAGTTTACGTGCGGTAGGGTGGCCAGTTCCTTTCCGCTCCTCCATTCCCTTACCCTCCACCAACAGCGCGTGGCAACCCATCCAAATCCTGACCACGCCCAATGTTGCTTAACTTCGGAGATCTCACGGGATCCGATGTTTCAACACGGCTACGGTCGTTGGCCCTACTATGAAAAAAGTAAAATTAAGCAATTTCCTCAATTGTGCCAAACGTTGAAGGGATAAAGAAACCGGAAAGACTTCAAATTGTGAGTCTTTGAAAGCTGTATCAAACTAAAAAAGAAAATTTAAAAAATCACTTCCGGCCTAAATGCAGTTCCGGAGAAAAGGACTGAAATCGCTTGTTTCCTTACTCATTGTATTTTTTATTCAAATCCTAGCAAAATTAACTTATTTACATAATTCTTTAATGTTCCTTGGTTCAATTCCCTGAGGAGCTTTTTGATTTTTCAAAAGTTCTACACCGAGTGTAGTTATATGGGCTTAAGTGAAACTCTGCATTAACTGCCATTAGCGCTCGTAGTGGTGCTTATGTGAAACAATGCACTGACTGACATTAGCGCTCGTAGTTGTGCTTATGTGAAACAATGCATTGACTGACATTAGCGCTCGTAGTGGTAGAGAAAAGCAAACTTCTAATCTAATCGACCGGATAAAGATGAGTATGAACAAGATTTTAATTTTGGGAATAAATAAAGAATATATTCTCATATTTTATTATGAAAAAGCCTACAACCTGTTTTCCAGGTATGTAATGAATGAATCAGATATAGGCTGTTAGTACGATGGGGTCGCCACTCCCAAAGTGATTTATTAATGACTGATAAATGCTATGAAATGATAATGGAGAGTGTTGCTGGAATGAAAGAGGACAGGGAAAACCGGAGTACCCGGAGAAAAACCTGTCCGGCCTCCGCTTTGTCCAGTACAAATCTCACATGAAGTGACCGAGATTTGAACCACGGTATCCAGCGGTGAGAGGCCGACGCGCTGCCGTCTGAGCCACGGAGGCTCATATTTTATTATATTTATCTAAAATTCGTAGCTCATATCCCTAAGATGCTTTTCAACATTGAGTTGCTTGCCTGAAACGCTAGAACTGTGGTTTTTTTTCAACCAGAATCTATATTTCAAAAACACGCGTGAATAGTTCATGAAACACACTCTGCTGCTAATCCCCATTCCCCTAAAAAAGAAATAGCATGCTGCTAAAACGAATTTTTAACAACCAAAATCATGGACTAGGAAATATCGAAGTTTGATGAATGAAGGAAAGAGAATGATACCGAAAAGCTTCGTCCTGTTCTATCAATGATTTAACTTGTATCTGTCCATACGACAGAAATTAATCTTGTATTATTTCAAAGACTCTATGTCCATTGTGCTACATCTTCTTTATTCGTAGTGTAAATTACACATATACCTAATAGCAGTGCTTTAATTCTAAGATAAAATGTAGCGGTACTCCCCCGAACTTCTTCATAAAGTAAATCTCACACTTTGTTCATATCTCCAGATGTCTTATTCTCTTCCAAAGGTACTGATCGTACTACTGGTTTACTCTCAAGAAATGTTCTCTTCCATCAATTTTTCTGGTCGTATTGGCACACCTTACCACCCAGCATTTTAATTTCTCATAAAGCCACTCGTTTTCCAGGCAGAAGTCATTTTTCTGCGCTAATATCAAACAATCAGCTCATCATGATCAGAATGGTTTCCCACTTGAACTGCAGTAAATCTGTTGGTGCTTGCGATGTTTTCTTCAATTCACTTGAATCACGGTTCGGAGGTTCAGGAAGTACTTCAAAAGAATGCTTATGATTTCTTTTAATGCGCACGGGTAAAGGTAATTAGTAGCCAGCTCGATAGCTGCAGTCGCGTAAGTGGTGCGGCCAGTATCCAGTATTCGGGAAATAGTGGGTTCGAATCCTACTGTTGGCAGCCCTGAAGAGCCATGACTGCTTCCTTCCTACTCCTAGCCTTTTCCTGTCCCATGGTCGCCAGAAGACCTATCTTCGTCGGTGCGACGTAATGAAACTTGCATAGAAAAAAAGAGTATTTAGTTCTTTTCACTTCTCGAGCTTGTGAACCACGTGCACCGCTTGCTCCTACTAAATAATTGTGAACTCGCTTGCCTCAGTAGCACAAAGCAAGTGTTTTATGCCTTTCAAGTTATTTAAAAAAACAACGAAAGCAGTTAAATTTCAACTTACATTGAAAATCCACAGCCTGTTTCCAGTCATTCTACCGTGTCAGGAATGGAATGAATGAAGCCCCCATCTAGCGGCGAGGATAGGAATTGTGCCGGTTGCCGAAGCCTGTCGCACTCCTCTGGGGCAATGATTAATGAATGACAGATGCAATGAAATTATATTGGAGAGTGTTGCTGGAATGAATTATGACAGGGAAAACCGAAGTACCCGGAGAAAACCCCGTCCCACCTCCCCTTTGTCCAGCACAAATCTCACATACAGTGACCCAGATTTGAACCACGGAATCCAGTGGTGAGAGGCCGGTGCGCTGCCGCCTGAGCCACAGAGGCTCTGCTCAACTTACATTAACCCCAGATTATCTATAACGGTTAGCTATTTACTAGTTGTTTGCTGCTACGTTGGTATTAACGGCACTTTGTGTAATACGCATATCTTTAAATTGTCCTTGACAAGAATAGTTTGTTGAAGAGTGAGAAAACCAACCTTCTATTCTAATGCATTCCAGTAGCCAAAAATGTGGAAGGGTAAGAAGAGAAAGACGAAGATTACCTCTTTCTTTTTCTTTAACTCCTAACTGATAACAGAAAATGGTTGATAGGAGAAGAATGATCATTTTAGAAGGACAGT
Organism: Anabrus simplex; assembly: GCF_040414725.1. Taxonomy (NCBI): domain Eukaryota; kingdom Metazoa; phylum Arthropoda; class Insecta; order Orthoptera; family Tettigoniidae; genus Anabrus; species Anabrus simplex. The sequence continues at coordinate 32,098,037 of NC_090269.1, forward strand.
TTACATAAACTTCAATCACTGTTCGTACAGAAACGTAACAAAAGCGGACAAACAAGCTTGATTTTGAGCCGTAAGCCAAAACTTCATAGGACATGTGATAATAATATTATGAATAATATCCCATTAATTTTCTTCTAGAGAAAGTTGCCGGTACTGCCTACCATTGCGTACCGCCACAAGCAACTCAATGTTGAACACGTCCTAGGAATATGAGTTACGAATTTTAGGTAAATAAAATATATAAAAGTATGAGAATATATTTTTTATTTATTCCTAAAAATTACAATCCTTTTCTTAATCATCGTTTTCCGGTCGATTAGATTGGCAGTTTGCCTTTTTCTACCACCACGAGCGCTAATGTGAATGAATGCATTGTTTGAACTAAGTACCACTACGAGCGCTAATGTGAGTCAGTGCAGAATTTCACTTAACCCTTATTCGGTATGAACATTTTTCAAAAAATCAAAACCCGCATGAGGAAAAATTCTGTAAATAAGTTAATTTGGCTAGGATTTGAGTAAAAAATAAAACGAATAAACAAACAATCGATTTTAGGCTGTTTTTCCAGAACTGCATTAGGCGGGAAGTGATTTTCTATTTTTTAAGTTTGGTCGAGCTATCCAAGACTGACGATTTGAAACCTTTCTGGGCCCTTTAGGCCTTCAACTTTCGGCACAATTGAGGAAATTGCTTAATTTTACGTTTTTTGAAGTATGGGGACCCCTACTTTGTCTGATAAGAATTTTTTTTCAACATTAAAAGCACTGCCTAATAAACAAACATTAACTTATATACTTATATCTAGTTGACCTGCAAATATTTAGGTTCCTCTGACTTTTCTAAATGCCTTCAGTGTGCCTTGTCGTTGTTGGCAACCTTCTCATAATAGAAGTGTTCGTTCCGTTCTGAATAAATTTATATATTCTGAGCCCCTCTCCTGTGTAATCGACTGTCCTCTCCACTCTCAGCACAGTGACCAGACGGAGGAGTCCAGTAGCAATCACAGGAAGTTTGTGTCCTCCGACCCGTACGGCCCATTCCCCGAGTAAACAGCAAGCAGGACAAATAGCCACAGCAAGCCAGTACAAACTAGTCTATGCTAAGTAAATCGGAACTTTAAGGAATGCAACGATCACTTGGCTTGATTATAATACAGTGATAGGAAGTCGCCCAGCCGGATAATGATCTGTAACACGGAATAATCCATTCTTAGGTTCTTCTTCTTCTTCTTCTTCTTCTTCTTCTTCTTCTTCTTCTTGGCCTTCTCCCAATTATTCTGGGTTAGCACTATAAGGGCCGGTATTATAATAAAGGTTTAAACTATTGGTTCAGTTTAAACTTCAATTTATCCGTTAATAACAATAATAACTTAATGTTATTTGCTTTACGTCCCACTAACTACTTCTACGGTTTTCGTAGACGCCGAGGTGCCGGAATTTAGTCTCGCAGGAGTTCTTTTACTTACCAGTAAGTCTACCGACACGAGACTGTTGTATTTGAGCACCTTCAAATAACACCGGACTGAGCCAGGATCGAACCTGCCAAGTTGGGGTCAGAAGGCCAGCGCCTCAAACGTCTGAGCCACTCAGCCCGGCTAGTTTATATATTAGCCGCGTATTATAAAGCTTAATCTTAAGTTTACCTAGAGATTAATTTTACTGCCACTCATCTACCGTTTAAACTAAAGTTTAAGAATACATAACCTTACAACATGCCAGAACAAATGGATCTCGGAGATATTTTTGATGTGCTTGAAGAAATACTAAGCGATGATGAAGAAGTGGTTCAAAGTATTGAACGACCACGGGCACCACGAGTTTTTTGAGCAAGGGCACGTAAATTTCATATATGGAACGAAACAGAGTTTTTAAATAGGTTTAGGCTTACAAAAGGAACTGTCATAACCCTATTTCAGCAAATTGGTGCTAGAATAAAACATGTAACGAAAAGGTAAGAATGTAAAAATGACTTTTTTAACTGTTTGAATGTCAAAAGTGTACATTTTAGAAAATAAAGTAACTTCCTTCTATTTCAGAAATCATGCTGTATAACCCCTCAGTCAGCTGCTAATACCCTTGCGGTTTTATGCCTCCGGTAGTATGTTTATTACAATGGGGGATTTCGGTGGAATTCATAAGGTCACTGCTTCACGGACTATATAAATATGTCTGTACTAATTGCACAAGCAATTCTATTTCCTTACAAGTAAAATTAGGACAACGTTTATGGTTTTTATCCGCCATTTTACCTACAAGAAGTAAACAAAACATTATCGATAGTCATCTTTTCTTGCAAGTCACTGCTACCAATATCGTATATTTCCTTCTTCACCTCAGTTTAACTTAGGCCGGCCATTACAAGACTCAACGTCGGTTTAAATTCAAGTTACAGTTTAACTCAATCTTCAGTTTAAAACTCCATTGTAATACCGGCCCTAAGTGGATTAAGTTCAGTTTTACGACTGGATGTCTTTTCTGATGTCAAACCTTTTGTGGAGGGATGTATTCAATATTATGTGGCTGGCAGTGTAATCAGTTGTCTATGATGAAGATGTAATCAATCAATCAATCAATCAATCAATGAAGCAAGCAAGCAAGCAGTCATCTCCATTTAGGGAATCTGCGACCTGCGCGAGGTCTAGTGAATATAGTGGTCGTGGATGACACTCTTGGATGATTGCAGCTGTTACAAGAACAGTATGAGGCCAAGCTCAATGAATGTATTTGACCGGATTCTTGGCTGAATATTAAGCATGATAGCCTTCGGTTCAGAGGGCCGCGTGTTTCATTCCCAACCGGGTCAAGGATTGTAACTGCATTTGTTTAATTCCCCCGGCTAAGGGACTGGGTGTTTGTGTTCATCTTAATGCACTTCCCTTTATCTACACACAACACACCACACGAACAAATGCAACAGAAACAAGCAGTTGGAATACATCACTCCACATAGGGTTGGCGTCAGGTACGGTATCCGGCCGTAAAACTAGCCGAATCCTCATCAAGTTTCAACTTGAAAAACTGGGGAAAAGGGCCAATAATAACAACAATAATAATAATAATAATAATAATAATAATAATGATGATGATGATGATGATGATAATAATAATGTTTTAATTTGACTAACATATTTATGTGGTGATCTATATGAAGCAATGAATGGTGCTATATTATTGTATACGGAAACCACAGACTGCAATTAGCCTAGATACATTTGTATTTAAACATGTGCTGTGGGGCAAGATAGCCAAATGGTATTGTCACTGGCTTCACAGTAATGTGGCGTGGTTCTAAATCTCGCCAGTGCATGTGGGAGTTTTTAAATGGAAAATAATTTGCATCTATATGATTAGATTTTCACAAAAACTGGATGCCCCATGGCTATGATAACGATATCAACCCTCACGTAAAGTTACAATCTTACTTTTTAAATATGAGCTTTCTATTCTTTTAACCCATTTAGGCCAGAAAAGTGCCACTCCCTTTAAAATATGTTTTCAAATAATCTGAACTTCCTTGATTGTTTTCCATACGTACTTTCTGAAGGGACTAGTTAGTCAGCCAACCGGGGATCTGCCAGTCGGCCTGGAGGGCATGATCGGCCTTTCCGCGTATTGTTCTCTTCATCTGGTTTCCCCGTGCATTTCCAGAAGATGCAACGAGAATGTTCCTCCCCTTGCCATATCGCGAATATTCCGGTACACATCAACCGAGCTATAAAAAGTTGCTAACATTCAATCAGTGTTAAACTCAGTGTTGGAGACGGAGTTGGATTGGGTGTGTTGGAGGTTTGGTGGCAGGACTAAGGGTGACAGCGGTACTGGATGTAGCTATACTGAAATTCAAGTTAAGAGCTTAGGAAAAGTATCCTTCCGCATGTGAGCACGTCCCCTGTTCCCCCTTCCCGTCTCGTCATGGTTCTCCATCTCCGCCACAACCAGCTTATCATTAACGCCGTGCGTCCATCTGACAAGTACAGTACTTCATTCTGAAATAGTGAAGCATCAAACGAAATCACTGCCTTTCACATAGCTTTACTTTGATTACATACCATACCTATTTATTCCTTTATTGACCATGTAAAACCTACAGATTACTGACGAATTCCGAGGCAAGAGAAGCAAGAATTATTTTTGTTTCATAATGCGATTTGTGTGAGGCACATGGAGACTTACAACATACGTATACGATTCCGCTCTCGTGCAACGACTGTCAGTGGCAGTTTCTCATAGTTAAAAAAGCTGAAAAACCCACCGGTGAGTGGGATTGCAAAATACAATGCTTCCAGGAATGTTGTAAATATTGTAGTCTCGTCATTCGGAAGGTAAAAACGAACTCATGATCCTCTCATGATAACATTTCTGTAGGTAGAGGGCGGTTGCGAATATAAAGTAAAGTCATCATTATTATTATTATTATTATTATTATTATTATTATTATTATTATTATTATTATTATTATTATTATTATTATTATTATTATCGAATACGTCAAAGATCCTATTCCCATACCGTGTTAAGGCCCTTCCTGTTTTATTTACGGCGAGTGCTGAGCTGACACATCGTTCTTTCCCTGGAGACTTGGATTTTCCATTCCAAGCGAGCGGCGTAAACACTGTACACAGAAACGCCGATCAGCTGCGCGGACTTTTTCACGTCTTCCACAGTCCACAGTGGATTCTAATCTCGTAGGCTACTGTAAACGTTTAAAACAATTTGGTTTAGATTTTCTACTTTATTTTCCTCTACTTTTGTTAGCTTTAAAGTATTTCACAGGGAACTCGAGCGTCACAGCATCACACACGTCTTGCTCACAGCTGACAGCCATTATGAATATAACACGCTGTTGCAGCCAGTATTGCCAACAGTTTTCTTGGATCCATCTTCAACGTCCCACCTATTATGCGAACTTATCAACAGTGGAATGAACTCGAACAAACGTACTAAGTACACAGTGCAATAAGATATCAATATCATATTAAATTATTATTATTTTGCTACATACACCACTGAGAACAATAACTATTCACAGCCATCTACGTATGAAATATAAGAGTTGGTAACGAACCCGAATAACATACAACCTGTGATATACACTGACTGACAGAGCAAATGCAACACCAAGAAGGAGTGGTCAGAACTTTATGCCAACTGCAGGGTAGACTGACGTCACTGAGGTATGCTCATGATGTGAAATGCGCCGCTGTGCTGCGCACGTAGCGAACGATAAATGGGACACGGCGTTGGCGAATGGCCCACTTCGTACCGTGATTTCTCAGCCGACAGTCATTGTAGAACGTGTTGTCGTGTGCCACAGGACACGTGTATAGCTAAGAATGCCAGGCCGCCGTCAACGGAGGCATTTCCAGCAGATAGACGACTTTACGAGTGGTATGGTGATCGGGCTGAGAAGGGCAGGTTGGTCGCTTCGTCAAATCGCAGCCGATACCCATAGGGATGTGTCCACAGTGCAGCGCCTGTGGCGAAGATGGTTGGCGCAGGGACATGTGGCACCTGCGAGGGGTCCAGACGCAGCCCGAGTGACGTCAGCACGCGAGGATCGGCGCATCCGCCGCCAAGCGGTGGCAGCCCCGCACGCCACGTCAACCGCCATTCTTCAGCATGTGCAAGACACCCTGGCTGTTCCAATATCGACCAGAACAATTTCCCGTCGATTGGTTGAAGGAGGCCTGCACTCCCGGCTTCCGCTCAGAAGACTACCATTGACTCCACAGCATAGACGTGCACGCCTGGCATGGTGCCGGGCTAGAGCGACTTGGATGAGGGAATGGCGGAACGTCGTGTTCTCCGATGAGTCACGCTTCTGTTCTGTCAGTGATAGTCACCGCAGACGAGTGTGGCGTCGGCGTGGAGAAAGGTCAAATCCGGCAGTAACTGTGGAGCGCCCTACCGCTAGACAACGCGGCATCATGGTTTGGGGCGCTATTGCGTATGATTCCACGTCACCTCTAGGCACGTTAAATGCCCACCGCTACGTGCAGCATGTGCTGCGGCCGGTGGCACTCCCGTACCTTCAGGGGCTGCCCAATGCTCTGTTTCAGCAGGATAATGCCCGCCCACACACTGCTCGCATCTCCCAACAGGCTCTACGAGGTGTACAGATGCTTCCGTGGCCAGCGTACTCTCCGGATCTCTCACCAATCGAACACGTGTGGGATCTCATAGGACGCCGTTTGCAAACTCTGCCCCAGCCTCGAACGGACGACCAACTGTGGCAAATGGTTGACAGAGAATGGAGAACCATCCCTCAGGACACCATCCGCACTCTTATTGACTCTGTACCTCGACGTGTTTCTGCGTGCATCGCCGCTCGCGGTGGTCCTACATCCTACTGAGTCGATGCCGTGCGCATTGTGTAACCAGCATATCGGTTTGAAATCAACATCAATTATTCGTCCGTGCCGTATCTGTTTTTTCCCCAACTTTCATCCCTTTCGAACCACTCCTTCTTGGTGTTGCATTTGCTCTGTCAGTCAGTGTATTTTCCATATTTATACAGGGCAAAAATTTTAATTCATCAAGTCAGTTCACCAGAATATCTAACCAAACTGAAGGAAGCTCCTGACTTCAGGAACAAGTAACAAACCTAGGGAACTATTTGGCGCTGCGGAAGCCTTTTCACCAACCAGAAGTCTGACTAACATCAAAGGGTCTGCTAAGGTCTTAAGTTGACTCTCAGTATAGTGTCCCACCGGAGTCTGAACGACGAGCTGTTGTTGCGTCGGAGTGTCGAGTGAGTAGCTGGACTGAATACGGCTGTTGGCCGACCGGAATCAGCGCATCGTAGCGTACGGAAAGGAAGACTGTGTACTGCCCGCTCCCACCTAGTGAAATGGAATGGAATCGAACAGAATTTGTCTTCAACATGTTCTTAAACGGGAGGTATAGATGGCGATGGCCAACAGGCGAACTGAATCGAATAGCCTATAACAGAACGGAGTAGGATTCTCTGCCAATAATATTTTTCGACTAGCCCGAGTGGAATCCAGCGGAATTATCACAGTTTTTAATTAATGTTGAGGTTACCTCGATTAATGGTTTCATCCTACCATGGACCGCAATGTACTGCATTGGAGTAGTTTTAAATTGATCATGGAATCCCATTGCATCAAAAGCAGCATGTCCACCTTTAAACCAGTTTTGATAAATTCTACTACCTAAAATAATTGGAATTTCAATTCGTTAACTCTGAAGTACTGCTGAGACTTAATTTCATCGCGCAATAAACATTCAAATATGCTTGAATACTCTCCTTTTTGCTCTTTTTTTAAGTTAATTTTATGCGCCCAGATTTTTCTCCTATATCTTTTCCTATTTCATTTTCTGCCTCCTCACACAAAAATGCTGACGCTATCAGACCGTCCAGTGCATGCCTTAAGTTTCCCGTAAAATCCCGTACGGATCTGTTCCGCTAGAGATGAGCGGTCGAGTAGAAATTTCGACTGTTCCGTTCGATTCGATTTGATTTCACTGAGTGGGAACGGGACTTTAGAGTGCTCTCTCTCTCTCTCTCTCTCTCTCTCTCTCTCTCTCTCTCTCTCTCTCTCTCTGTGTGTGTGTGTGTGTGTGTGTGTGTGTGTGTGTGTGTGTGTGTGTGTGTGTGTGTTTAGGACTGCCGCCGAGTCAACGATTGGAACAGCTATAGTGAGTGTACTTGGAACAGTGTTAATTCTCGTTGTTGTGAGGAGTATTGTCCTGTTGTTAATAACTGTTGCTGTTTAGTTGTTCACCGTGTTTGACGGTGTGAATTACTGTACTGTTTCTGGAGTTGAACCAAGGAACACTCATCGTGTGTTGTGTGGCCAGTAGCCCTGTGTTCAAACCTAGCTGTCTGCAAGCAGCTGCTGTGTGGGGTGACTGGTCTTGTGAGCGTAAGTGAAATGAGGATTACCGTCTTCTAGGCAATACCAATGAGCCGGACCGCCCACTGTGTCAAACTAACAGAGACTTGTAAACAGACATCAATTAGTAAATGTGGTCATTCGTGATTGAATAGAATAGTGTGTGTGTGCATTTATTGGGTTACCCTGACATAAATTAGAGTGATAAAATAGGCGGTGTTTCATTCGTAACAATGCAATTGAAAGCCTCCGTAGCTCGGGCAGCAGCGTGCCGGCCCCTCAGCGCTGAGTTCCGTGGTTCAAATCCCGGCCAATCCATGTGAGAATTGTGCTGGACAAAGCAGAGTTGGGCCAGATTTTTCTCCGGGTACTCCATTTTTCCTGTCATCTTTCATTCCAGCAACTCTCTCCATTATCATTTCATTTCATCTCTGCCATTAATAACTGCCCCAGAGGAGTGCGATAGGCTTCGGCAGCCGGCATAATTCCTTTCCTCGCCACTAGATGGGGCTTTACTCATAACATTCCTGACCCGGTCAAGTGACTGGAAACAGGCTGTGCATTTGCATTTCACTTACTCAATTCGTGTCGAGGTTATAGATAGTGGAATTCTGTACCGCCAATTCTCCAGTAATCTCCATGGTCAATATGGTAATGAGTTTGCTCTGTTTTGCCTGTGAACACAAATGCAAAAAGATGATGAAGCCTTTTCCTTGTCATCATCAAACATTCACTTCTTTCTTTGTGGCACCCGTGAAAATTCCTCATCATTTGAACTTCGTAGATGTGAATGATATTCGCCTCTTGGTACTGGTCATTACACATCTTGACCTAACAGAATGGTCAAACCCACAATGATGAGGGCGATACGTGGTCCAGAAAAGCGTGACAGCTCAATGAGTAGCGTGAAGGGTCCAGCTGCTACACCTGGCGACAGCTGCCGTTGACCGCCCACAAGCATTGACCAGTGGCCACGGTCCCTCAAGAAATCTCGCTGACACGGTCTCGAGCACGCAGCCTTTGTGTGTAGGGTGCTGATTGTCGCCACTTAATTTATAGACTCTCACCCCCGAATTCTGGCCGGAAGGGGAGAGCTACACACACACTATTCCTCAACCACCGGGTCCTGCAATATTCTTTTAGAATTTAACGTAACAATCAATTTGGTGTCCTGTATTCAGTGATGCGTATAGATTTTATGTAATAACCAAAATTTTATTTTTTTAAAACTGGGTCTCACCAATTTAGCAATTTGTGTAAGTCTAATTTAATTGCCTAGGGGCTGTCTAGATAATTCACTAAATTTATTTATTTATTTATTTATTTATTTATTTATTTATTTATTACAATCTACAGGGTTTCTTTACCCCACTTGAGTATGTCGCTCTTAATTTAAATCAAATATTATGACAGTCCTTGGCCTCTTTCCAGTCTTTCGACCAGGTCAGCAATGGAATGAATGAAGCTCCGTCTGGCGACGAGGATATGAATTGTGCACGCTGCTGAAGCCTGTCGCACTCCTCTGGAGCAATGATTAATGACTGACACACGAAATTAAGTGATATTAGAGAGTGTCGCTGGAGTGAAAGACGGCAGGGAAAACCGGAGTACCTGGAGAAAAACCTGCCCCAGCTCCGCTTTGTCCAGCACAAATGATGGGGTGATCGGAATTTGAACCACGGAACCCAACGGTGAGAGGCCGGCAAACTACCGCCTGAGCCACAGAGGCTTTAAATTAAAGGTATTATATTATAATAAAGATTGCCAGCCTCCCGATCCCAAGCTAGTGGGTTAAAAGCCGGCAAAGTAGAGGGATTTTTGAAGAGTGAAAGAAAGTCCATTCGACGCTCCGTGTCACACGATGCTGGCATGTAACGGAACTCTGGTGACACTTTGGCGTTTACCTTACAAAATTCATTAAAATCTCAGCCATAGACGCTCAAGAGAGATTCGATTTACTCTGCATCTAGTAGGCCTAGTGTAAAACGAATGTCGAAATTGACCAGCAAGCAGCCAGATGGCAATAAATTAAAATGCTTGCTGACGGTAGCGAGGCCATACGATTATTATTATTATTATTATTATTATTATTATTATTATTATTATTATTATTATTATTATTATTATTATTATTATTATTATTATTATTATTATTATTATTATTATTATTAACTGTTTCTACTTGGTTAACATCTCTCATCGAAGGTTTCAGGCGATGGAAGAATGCGAAAGGGCTTGGATTGGGAAGGTCGCAGTCATGGCATTAATTAAGGTACAGCCCCAGCGTTTGCCTGGTGTGAAAATGGGCAACCACGGAAAAACATCTTCGGGGATTCGAATCCACTATCTCACGCATGCAAGCTTACAGCTGTGCGCCCCTAACCCTAACTCGCTAAGTTAAACTAATATTGTGAATGTTACATTTATACTAATGTCATATATTATACTGAACCAATCACACCAGTACTTAAACAAGCAGTGATTACGAGTAAGTTACAGTTGAATATAGGCCTACGTAAATAATAAATAATAAAATTTAGAGGCGCGCGGCTGTGAGCTTGCATCCGGGAGATAGTAGGTTCGAATCCTACTATCGGCAGCCCTGAAGATGGTTTTCCGTGGTTTCCCATTTTCACACCAGGCAAATGCTGGGGCTGTACCTTAATTAAGGCCACGGCCGCTTCCTTCCAAATCCTAGGCCTTTCCTATCCCATCGTCGCCGTAAGACCTATCCGTGTCGGTGCGACTTAAAGCCCTTAGCAAAAAAGAAAATAATAAAATTAAATTTCACCTTACCTTAAAAGTGAGTGTTGAACTCGTACAAAACAATAATTTACATTTTATATCCAATATTAGAGAAATGTGGAGGAGTGTCCAATCATTTACATTTTTTAGCATTTGCTTTACGTTACACCGACACAGAGAGGTATTATGCTGACGATGGGATGGGGCAGGGCTAGATCTGGAAAGCAAACGACTGAGGTCTTAATTCAGATATGGTGTGAAAATCAGAAATCACGGAAAACCATCTTCACGGCTGCCGACAGTAGGGTTCGAATCCACTATCTCCCGAATGCAAGCTGGTGGCTACGTGACCTAAACCACACAGCCACTTGCTTTCTAGTTCGGAAATCATGAGTCGATGAAGTATTCTTACGATATTTTAGATGCTGGGAAGTCTATCATGAAGATTTCAATTCACGGGGTATGCTTGGTTCTGTCGGAAGGACGTGGGTTACAAACAAGACATCCATATGTGGATAGGAACGTAGTCCTGGAATTTACTTAACCTACGGCAAAATGGTCAGTCAGTCAGTCAGTCAGTCAGTCAGTGTTTGTTATAGTAGCTAGTACAAATGATATAAGTGACGTTTCTGCTTCTGAGGGCCCTGGTTCTGTAAGTGATAAGGAAGCATAATGAAAAAGGTGAGTAAGCAACATACAATAGATATAAAGGAACAAAGGTATGACTTACGGATCTAAAGCAGGAAAATTCATTCGTGCGTGAACTTCAGGTCCTCTGTGTAAATGCAAAAGAGACTGTTTCAACATTACAAGATAAGAAAAAAACAACAAAATTACTTAAGTGTTTTTATGACTGTTCGGAAGAAAGCCCGACGTCTTCCCAAATCTGGTGTTGGAATCCTCGAAAGCAAACTTATGTATATAAATAAAGTCAGTGGACGATAGTAAATAACTTACATGTAAAGCACCGTGGATTCTGCTAATAAACTGAATCATTTTGTAATGCACAACTTCGTTTTATATTTAGGGGTTCCCTTTTGTCAGTATCCTTAAAATATATGGAGTGCATTTATATTTTTCGTTTATTTGGTGGAAAAAGCAATTAGTCCCAAGGATTAAAATAATTATAGGTGTTAGTAATGCGTTGTAATGTTGTTTCCAGTACAAAAAGAATATTCAGATCTCTTCAGAAGGGAACGAGAGAGCTGATGAACTTGTCAAAGAAGCTGCAACCACCCCCGATTCTCTGTTAATATATGACAAATTCCCTATGTCATTTGTCGAAGAGGAATTGAAAACGTATACGGAGAATATGTGGAATCATTTTTGGACAAATTGCTCAAGAGGTCAGCTTACAAGGAAGTTGTTCTTTCCGATGATTCAGGATAGACTGAAAAGTAGATTAACACATGACCATATTTTAACACAGTTTATGTCAGGACATAAACAATTTTGATCATATTTTGAGAGTAATACAATCAGTATCCCTACACTACCTGTGAAATGCCACAAACTGCAGGTCGGAATCCTCGACAGCACACTTAATAATTTCGTGTGGCTATTTCTAGCCGAGTGCAGCCCTTGTAAGGCAGACCCTGCAATGAAGGTGGGCGGCATCTGCCATGTGTAGGTAACTGCGTGTTAATGTGGTGGAGGATAGTGTTATGTGTGGTGTGTGAGTTGCAGGGATGTTGGGGACAACACAAACACCCAGCCCCCGGGCCATTGGAATTAACCAATGAAGGTTAAAATCCCCGACCCGGCCGGGAATCGAACCCGGGACCCTCTGAACCGAAGGCCAGTACGCTGACCATTCAGCCAATGAGTCGGACGACAGCACACTTATTTATACAAATAAAGTCATTGGAGACGATAATATATTACTTACGAGTAAAGCATCATGGATTCCGCTAATAAATTTTACTGGCCCATTTTTGAAAGAAGTAGGTACGAGTAATTCACTTAAATATGTCTGATGCACAATATGAAACACCTTTTCATGCTTTATTTCGAAAACGTTGCTCTTGTAATGTGTTTGCTAAATTACTCCATTTTTCAAGTCGTCCCAGTTTTAAGCCTTAGTTGTTACTTTATTTATTAATCTAGTTTTGTTATATATGGCCCCAGCTTACTATGTCTAAAGTAGTGTTTTTACTTGGATAATTAATAATAATAATAATAATAATAATAATAATAATAATAATAATAATAATAATAATAATAATAATAATAATAATAATTTTAGGTGCACTGAAGCAATGCTAATGTTTTAATCCAGTTTTCTTTGATTTTCTTAACATGTACAAAAGTGCTATTCCACCAACCACTTCAATTCTCTTGACTTAAGAAACCATAGATGAACCAGTCATGTAACACTACATACAATCACTTTTCAAATACTTACTGGAAGTGCTTATTTTCTGGGAGAAAAGGTGCCGGTACACACCATTGTTGTGCTATTACAACAACTTCCGCACTTCTAACATACACTCAGATATACCCTCGTCGTAATCATCCACTCCTTTCTCCCGCAGAAGCCAATTTTTACGAAACTGTTCGAAGTTGTGGCCGGTCATTATTAGAATCCGCTTCCTTTTGACCCCGTGGATCTTTGGTCTTCCTGATCCTCTTCACCACGTGTATTTTCGGTGAAAGTTTAGCGTTTTAGAGAATCAAAAGTAAATTTGACAATTTATACTTCTTTAGACTTCCTCATTTTACTCATTGATAAAAAGTAACTAGGCCCACTTAATTTATTCAGTTTGAACAGTGATTGTACTAATTTGTTCGCCTCTGTGGTGTAGTGGTTAGTATGATTAGCTGCCACCCGCGGAGGCCCGGGTTCGATTCCTGGCTCTGCCACACAGTTTAAAAATTGGCACGAGGGCTGGAATGGGGTCCACTCAGTCTCTGGAGGTCAACTGAGTAGTGTGTCCGGCCCCGTTGTTAAATGGTTAGCGTAGTGGCGTTTGGTCACGGGGGTCCCGGGTTCGATTCCCGGCGAGGTCTAGAATTTTAAGCATCATTGGTTAATTTCGCTGGCACGGGGGCTGAGTGTATGTGTAGTCCTCGGACACTCCCAGTACTAAAAGCCATACGACATTTCCATTTTTTTATTTGAGTAGAGTGGTTTTTCGTGGTTTCTCACTTCTCCTCCAGGCAAATGTCGGGATGGTACCTAACTCAAGGCTACGGTCACTTCCTTCTCTCTTCCTTGACTATCCCTTCCGATCTTCCCCACAAGGCCCTTGTTCAGCATCGCAAGTGAGGCTGCCTGGGCGAGGTACTGGTCCTCTTTCCCAGTTGTATCCCACCGACGCAAAACTCACGCTCCAGGATACTGCCCTTAGGTGGTAGAGGTGGGATCCCTGGCTGAGTCCGAGGGAAAACCAACCCTGGAGAGTAAACGATTAAGAAAGAAAAGGAAGATTGCACTGATTTAGTTTAACTTACAGTAGTGTATTGAAAACTCACGTGAACTGGAACTGGTTTTCTGACGCAGGAAACAATCGGAAGTGTGCACAACTTCCTGTTTCCGGCTGAATTACCAAACTGTGAAGCCTATTAAATATGTAAGTACAAAATTGCAAGAATTAAAACTGAAAATTCAATTCATGAACACAGTACCATGTACTGAAATATTTATTATAAATTCTTCTGTTAATAAATGGCATTTTTGTTAACTTGAGAAAAAAAAGTGTCTGTATTTCGTACCGTTAGGAAAAAATAACATTGCTAATTGGTATGTAAAGTACGTCTTCTTAATTCGAAGACGTAAGTTATCGTGCACATTCTACCGTACATTCACTCGGCACTTCCATTCCGTTGTTTGCAATGAAGTATAGGAACGATTCCTGAATTGTATTTAACTGAAGGCAAGGAGGAGGGAGAGACGAGGTGTTGGGAACAATGAGGGCGGACCACCTCCTGCCCCCTGTGGAGCGCACCCTGCCACGCGGGCGTGCTCCAGACACACCCAGCAGGAGGGCCAAAACTGAACCCACTATTTCTGCAATCAGCGCGCTTTTTATTCGGCTGTCAGCAGGGGAGCCAACCTACCTCCCGAATGTAGAGAGGAATGCGCCTTGAACAGCATGTGTCTTATTTAAATGTTGTTCAAAACTTTCAGAATCTAAACCCTTATTAATGACCAGCCCCCATGACGTACTCTTGTTTGGAGTACTGTTGATAACATGGTGGGAACTTAATGTATTTCCCTTCTTATGTTTCAACCAGATTAGATCCTAAGTACCCGTATGTTTCCCAGGGGAACCTTTTGAGAGTCTGAAGTGATTTCGAAGAGAATTATTGTTCTTAGAGAATGTGCCATACAGTATAACTGTGCTGAGTTGCAGAACCCAAAAATGGAGCCCTCCCTTACAATATTCTCAAGGCTGCTGCATCTGCTAGAGCAGTGGTATTCAAACTTTTTGGTAGGCGTACCCACAAAAACCAACTACTTTACCATCGTACTCCTGAAATACGAGTACCTATATTGCGATTATACTCGATATAACAAATTATTGTTACTGGCTGCCAGATAGTATTAACGACCATCGTCATTTTCCGCAGCTTATCCCGCTTGCTGAGTGTCCCGGCATGAATGAGTTGTGGCCGGGGATTTACGGTCGCATGCTCTTCCTAACACCACGGGATTTTTAACTCCTCAGCAACACCAGGAATCAAACCATTGTCGCCGGGATGACAGGCAAGCAGTTAAGCCGCTGCACCGCCCTGTTTCTCAATAATAATAATAATGTGTTGTATATATGTCGTCTTTGGGCAAAGGAAACCTCGTAACTCTTCCGCAATAAAGTTTTCAGAAAAAGCCAAAAAGTGAATGGTCAACAATGGCCGAATAACTGTTCCTGGCACTTTCATTGCCAAATGATAGCCCAGTTATTCGACTATTGGAGTCTTTCCCTTCTCATGCAATGCCGAGGCTTTCACAAGACAGATGGAGAAAGGTGGTTGGCTTGTGAGTGGAATTACCAGGTTTTCATTGCCTAGCAACGGTATATACACGAGTATAACTGTTAATATCCGCCTCTGTAGTGTACTGGTTAGTGTGATTAGCTGCCATCCCTGGAGGCCCGGGTTCGATTCCCGGCTCTGCCACGAAATTTGAAAATTGGTACGGGAGCTGGAGCTGGGTCCAATCAGCCTCGGGAGGTCAACTCAGTAGAGGGGGGTTCAAGTTCGATTCCCTCCTCAGCCATCCCCGAAATGGTTTTCCGCGGTTTCCCATTTCTCCTCCAGGCAATTGCCGGGATGGTACCTAACTTAAGCCAACGGCCGCTTCCTTCCCTCTTCCTTGTGTATCCCTTTCAAACATTACACCCCCAACCGAGGCCCCTCTTCAGCATAGCAGGTGAGGCCACCTGGGCAAGGTACTGGTCCTCCTTCACCGTTGTATCCCCCGAGCCAAAGTCTCACGATCAAGGACACACGATAGAGGTGGAATCCTTCACTGAGTTCGAGAGAAAAACCAACCCTGAAGGGTAAACGGAATAAGAAAGAAAGAAAGAAAGAAAGAAAGAAAGAAAGAAAGAAAGAAAGAAAGAAAGAAAGATAATTAATGCTACAGTTACTATTGTACTATATGCACTGATTCTGAAAAAATTGAAGTGAAAGAGTGGATTTCAAAACATTTTTAAAAAGAAGCGATGCAGCATAAGTTAGCACTTTTACATACCTAATGAACATGTACAAACTGACCCAAAATGAATAGTTCGGAAAAGGGGACTCTGTGTAGTGGTAACGAAAAGAAGATTTTATTGATAATGAGCAGGCTCAAATCTTTTCTGAACTGAAGCAGTTAAAAGCTGCGATAAATTGAGATCGACCTCGCGTACCCCTAGCGATACGTGTACCGCACTTTGAATGCTACTCTGGTAGAGCAGCGGTTTCCAGACTCTCTGAATTCAGCAACGTGTTCCACAAAGTTTCACAAAGTTCTGCGTAGTCTGTTCACGAGAGCCCGGACTTTGTTGATCTAAAAATGCTAGAAACGAGACCTATAAAATAACCTCAAAATTCTCAAATAATATTCTAAAAACTAACAGCGAATGGTCTAAAAACACCAAATGTTTTTTGTTACAACTGAATTGTGTACATTTCTGGGTTTGTACAAGAGTAATAATTTATACTTCTAATAACTTTTACATTACAATATCTTTTTAAATCTCAGTTTTCCTTAGAAACAAAATGTGCGAATATCTGAAGGTCTTAATTGTTTTTACACCCTGTAGTCCGTAAAGTGAAATGATCTGAAAAGGAAAATAACTTTCCTACAAAGATAATCGTACTCCAAATTTCCGAAGATGATAACTCACGTTAACTTTCAAATACATAGATAGAGAAACTCGTTGTATCATGACGTAAAAGATGGATAAACACTTAAAAATCACCAATAAGAAAAACGAAAAATAAAAAATAACACAAAAAGCAAAGATTAAAAATAAAAATAAAATACTAAAATGACGACGAAATTATTTAATAAATAAACATTTTGGTTAATGAACGGGATCTTTAATATAACTTAGCAATGCCTATAATACACCAATTAAAAGATGGCATGTCACAAAAATCTGCGACCTGCTGTTTACCAATAACTGCAACCGTATAAGCAATGTTATGCTTATCTATATAAATAAAGTCTGTAATTTCGTTTATTTTTCCAAATTTTCAGATGTGTATCCGTTTTAGGTCAACCAAATACGGTATCGGTTGTTTTTAGATTTCCTGTCTAAGTCTGTCCGTCTGTTTCTCCGTATGTTCCACCATCACGGCAAAACGGCTGGATATAATTCGACCAAA
This sequence comes from Anabrus simplex, assembly GCF_040414725.1. Taxonomy (NCBI): domain Eukaryota; kingdom Metazoa; phylum Arthropoda; class Insecta; order Orthoptera; family Tettigoniidae; genus Anabrus; species Anabrus simplex. The sequence continues at coordinate 32,115,459 of NC_090269.1, forward strand.
CTTCGTATTTAAAGTACACTTATCCAGAAGCAGGTTTATATATGCATATGATTTAAACTGAATAGACTGGGGATTTATAGGAAGACAAGAACAGGTTCTTTTTTTCAATTTTCTCTTATTCTATTGATTTTCACTAAAATCCGTAGACTATATGTGAAACTTACCTTCATTTTAAACAACTTTTGATATGTACATACTTTCGGTTACTCTTCAAATGACGGAGAAAATTACTATTTTCTTCAGGTTTCATGCTCTGCATTGAGAGACCGACAACGAACTTATCGGTTACCATGGCATCGTCTCTAGCTGGTTGTCGTCAGGGAAGTAATTTAATGTCGTTTTCGTTGTCATTTCTGTAAACTCGTGGTTGTTTGTAGGGTAAAAGACAATAGAGACGCCAAGCTGCCATTCTGCGTTGTATTTTTCTCTCCATTGTGAATGACATTAGGCAAGTGAATCTGCCGTCATAGTATAAATTGCCGAACACGATGGTGAATAGCAGTAGAGAACGTGGTCTGCCATTATCATAGAAGCTTCCCAAGGCGCACCGTATATCGGAAGCAACGCTAAGAGATAATCAATTTATTATAATCTTTCGCACTGTGTGTAGAGTAATTTACGTAGAAATCCGTATAAAATCAAGAATACCATAGCGAAGCACGGGTACATTTGCTAGTTTTTTTTTTATAAAATAGACCGCCTCGATGGAACAGTGGTAAAGTGTCCGAATTTTGATCACAAGTTCTTCTTGGTCAATTTCATTGTGTCATTCAGTGACAAAACTTCAAATGTGAAAATGAATCACATCTTATCTTAAGTACTTATTTTGTTACTGTTTACATGAACGAGCTATTCGAAATGAATGGAGAGTAGCTACGTTAGCCCCTGTGTATAAAGGAAACGGTGACAGACATCTGATAATTGCAGAACACACGCTTGAAACGTGTTGCATGTAAGCTTTGGGAAAGCATACTTTCTGATTAAACATATTTGCGAAATTAATTATCATAATAATAATGTTATTGGCTTTACGTCCCACTAACTACTTTTATGTTTTTCGGAGACGCCGAGATGAAGAAATTTAGTACCGCAGGACTTCTTTTACGTGCGAGTAAATCTACCGACACGAGGCTGCCGTATCTGAGCACCTTCATATACCACCGGACTGAGCCAGGATCGAATCTGCCAAGTTGGCGTCAGAAGGCCAGCGCCGCAATAGTCTGAGTTACTCTGCCCGGCTGAGATATTACTAACTGGCTGGATAGAAGACAGTTCGAGTTTAGGAAAAGTTACTCCACTGAAATTCAACTTGTCGAATTCCAGCAAGATATAGCAAATCATTTATATTCAGAAGATGAAATGGATTTTACCACAATTGATCAAAAGCAGTTAGTGGGATGCAAAAAACTATAACAATATTATCTATCTAAGGCGTTTGATAAGGTAGGTCATGGGAGACTACTAGTAAAAATGAGTGTAATTGGACTAGAAAAAAAGTGACTGAATGGATGACTATATTTCTATAAAATAAAACTCATAGAATTACCTGATCCTGTAAACATTAAGCGGGGATTCCCTCAAGACAGTATTATTGGACCTTTAATATTTTCTGAAATACATAAATGATATGAGTAAAGAAATGGAATAAGATATCAGGCTTTTTTCGGATGATGTTATACTTTATAGAATAATAAATTCGTTACAAGATTGCGAGCAACTGCAAAATGATTGCGACAATGTTGCTAGACGGATAGCGCGAAAAAAGTGGTGAAAAGTCAGATTGTGAGTTTCACAAAGAGGAAACGTTTTCTCAGTTTCAATTACTGCGTTGATGGGGTGAAATTTCCTTATGGGCATCATGTAAGTACCCAGGTGTTAATATAAGGAAATATCTTCATTGGAGTAATCACATACATACGATTGTAAATAAAGGGTGCATATTTCTTCACATAGTTATGAGGGTACTTAGGTGTTGTAATAGGCCCTAAGGATGCAAAGAAGTTGGCATATAACTCTGGCATATAACTCTCTGGTTCCAGTGTATGGGACCCTCACCAGGATTACTTGATTTGAGAACTGGAAAGAATCCAAAGAAAAGTAGCTCGATTCGTTCTGTGTGATTTCCGAAAAAAGAGTAGGCTACTGTTACGAAAATTTTGCAAAGTTCGGGCTCGGAAGACTTGGGAGTAAGGAGACGAGCTGTTGGACTAAATGATATGTTCCGAGCTATCAGCGGAGAGATGGCGTGGAATGACATTAATATACGAAAAGTGTAAGCGGTGTTTTTAAAACTAGGAAAGATCACAATATGAACATAAAGTTGGAATAAAGAGGAAAAACTGGGGCAAATAATCGTTTATAGGAAGTGGAGTAGGGGATTGGAATATGTTACCATCGGGGATTATCGGTAAATTACCGAAATTTTCCACCTGCGTGACTGCCCTAAATACAGATCATTGGTGATTTATTTATTTATTTATTTATTTATTTATTTATTTATTTACGCTTCTCTACTTCAAAAGTAATTTTATAACATCGTGGATGATTTTCATAAAAGGTCTGATGAACTTAATATTTTATAGCGGTTAGTTACTGAATGTTAAAGACCAATATTCTGACTTCATGCCAGGGTCCTTGTCACAGCACGACTTGGAATTGAAGTATGTTCGAAATCTTTAGTAGTATTATAAAGAGCGGAAGATCGCGAGTTTGCTAGTAGGCCTACAGTATGTGGAGGGCAGTCTAAGGAACTACTCGACCGATTTTAGAAATTATTTCACCAGTAGAACAACCTTCACAGGCAGAACATATTAAAGTAGTGGATACAATTAATTTTAAAAAATGTATGGTAGTATTCACATTTATAATTTCCTATGGGTCACACCGGTACAGACAGGTCTTATGCCAACGATGGTTAGGAAAAGGTTAGAGTGGGAAGGAAGGGGCCGTAGCCTGAATTAAGATACAGTCCCAGAATTTGCCTGATGTGAAAATTGGAAACCACAGAAAACCATCTTCAGGGCTGCCGAAAGTGAGGTTGGAACCCACTATCTTCCGAATGCAAGTTCACAGCCACGCGACCCTAACCGCACGGCCAAGTCGCTTGGTCCAGGGTGACCAAGCACGTCTTTGCCGCCTCGTCTCGACATTCCGTTTTCCAGGATCTAGAAATGAAAAATTATTTGTAAGAAATTATTCGTGTCAAAGAATATGTATGAAAAGTGATATCTCGCGTAATTTGCATGTTTTCCTGATGTGTGCTTTTATTTTCCTTAGCTCTAGTTCGCTTGTCTCAATTTCTGTATTAGTTATTCTCCTAATATACTGTACCTAAACCATTTTATTAATTATTTAAATTGGTATACATTTAATTGAGAATTTTGTGGTTTTATGTATCAAAATTTGATTATAATGAGCTCAATCGGTCATCGGACTTCATACTGAAGCTAATTTAAGTCTTTTATATCGCTGTTGATCTCATAAACAGTGTCACGTGGAGTCCGAATCACAGGTATGAGACTCTCTTTCTTTCTTAATCCATTTACAGTCCAGGGTTGGTTTTTCCCCGGACTCAGTGAAGGATCCTACCTCTACCGACTCAAGGGCAGTGTCTTGGAGCGTGAGATATTTGGTCGGGGATACAACTGGGGAGGAGAAGGAGTACCTCTCCCAGCCGGCCTCGCCTGCTATGCTGAACAGGCATCTTGCGAGGGATGGGAAGACTGGGAGGGATAAGCAAGGAAGAGAGAAGGAAGCGACCGTAGCGTTAAGTTACGTACCATCCCGGCGTTTGTCTGGAGAAGTGGAAAACGGAAAACTACTTGGAGGATGGCTGAGGTAGGAATCGAAACCCTCTATTCAGTTGACCTCCCGAGGCTGAGTGGACCCGTTTCAGTCCTCGTACCACGTTTCAAATTTCGTGGCAGAGCCGGGAATTGAACGCGGGCCTCCGGGGTTTGGCAGCTAATCACACTAACCACTAGCCGCAGATGCGAAGGGTATGTGACTTACCATTACAAAAATTGTTCGTGTATTGGCCGGGATTCGAGCTACGGCTACCTCGATGTGAATGCAGGGGTGATATCACTCGGCTGTCAGGTTCTTCGAAAGATGATTTAAATGACGAAATAAAAAAAAAAAAATAATAATAATAATAATAATAATAATAATAATAATGCCGTATGGCCTCCGGAGAGGCCTATGCAGGTAATTTTCGAGTAGATTGCCTATAGCCTGAGCTACCCGCATGTCTATGAGGATTGGGCCCTAACTAAGACAATTTTTAATGCTGAAGACATCACTAACACCCAGCCAGACTAATTAACCACTTAAGGTTAAATTCCCCGACCCGGCCGGAAATCGAACCTGGGACCCCATGGACCAAACACCAGCATGCTAACCGTTAGCCAGGAAGCTGGAAATAATAATAATAATAATAATAATAATAATAATAATAATAATAATAATAATAATAATAATAATAATAATAATACAAGAGCCTCGGTGGCTCAGGTGGCAGCCGCCGGCTTCTCACCGCTGGGTTCCGTGGTTTAAATCCCAGTCACTCCATATGAGATTGGCACTGGACAAGGCGGAGTTGGGACAGGTTTTTTCTCTGGGTACTCCGGTTTTTCCTGTCATCTTTTATACCAGCAACACTCTGCAATATAATTTCATTCCACCTGTCCGTCATTAATCATTGCCACAGAGGAGTGAAACAGGCTTCGGCAGCCGGCACAATTCCTATCCTCGCCGCTTGGTGGGGGCTTCATTCATTCCTGACCCGGTCGGATGTCTGAAAACAGGCTGAGGATTTTCGTTTTCAGTAATACGTTCCATTAACAACTTTCATACCGGGCGAGTTAGCCGTGCTGTTAGGAGCGCGCAGCTGTGAGCTCGCATTCGGGAGATAATGGGTTCGAACCCTACTGTCGGCAGCCCTAAAGATGGTTTTCCGTGGTTTCCCATTTTCACACCAGGCAAATGCTGGGGCTGTAGGCCACGGCCGCTTCCTTCCCATTCCTAGCCCTTTCCTATCCATCGTCGCCATAAGACCTATCTGTGTCGGTGCGACGTAAAGCAACTAGCAAAAATAAATAAATAAATAAATAAATAAATAAATAAATAAATAAATAAATAAATAAATAAATAAATAAATAAATAAAACTTTCATGGTGTTTCGAAATGCTGAGATTGTTGTATGTCCGTCGCTCCCTTCTCGATCCGCCAGCCAGCTACACGCGTGCCAGTGTGTTATTCTTCGAGCCTCGACGCGCAGCCCTCAGTGCGCGTGCCTGAAACGTCGTGTGTGCTATATAAAGGAGCTCCTAGCCTGTCCAGACGCCCACTGACCCCGGTGTCCAGCTCCAGAATACACTCTACGTCGAGCACGGAGGCTACTCCTCTTGAAAATGTGCTTCGGCCAGGTGGACTGAATTTCTGGCAGTAAGAGGTCTCACCTCGGGTCACCGCTCCGCTTGCCTATTCCGCTGTCCATGCCCGGTCTTACCATTATATGACACTATCATTCCCTAGCTAATGCAAGCTCCCATTATCGACTTAGTTTCGCTAAGTAGGAACTCTTCAGTCATTGAACTTACGTTAATGAACTCAGACACTTCAACAAGGAAGGACTCTCTGAGATATTTACGTCAGTGCTTCTGATAGTTTTCGACTATCAAGAACTTTTCATGTCACAAAGACTATCTTTCCGAAATAGTAGTGAAAGTGAATACTCCAACGTGTATATAGTGTACAAAGACAGACTCTTTCTCCAAATTCATAGTTCAATTTGCTTCGAGATAACTTTCAGTTTTGTTAGCGTAAATATTGTAAATTTACATGTGAAGCAAATAAAGAAGTTGTGCTTTTTGTAAACCCAACCTTGTTTACAACAGAGATTCCAAAAAATTCTCGTACAGGACTTCCTTTGCGTTTCGATAAATCTACGGACTCTGGTTAAGGCTCTGCTTAAGAACCTTGAAAAACTACCGGTCTAAACTGGGATCGAATCTTCAGAATTAGCTGAGAATGCCAGCAGTCTACAGTCTGAACCACTCATCCCGACGCTATAAAAATAGCGCAGAACTGTAGGAGATAGTTGGATTGTGAAGCTGTTTCGGTAGCGAAGGAGGAGACAATGGAGAGCAATGTTTGGAGAAGAATCATCTCGGAGGGCGGTCTCGGCGAGCTTTGTTGGCCGGCTACAACATGATGAGAGCTCAACGGGCATCGGATTGATTGTTCAGATTAGCAGCCCCATGACGTGCTCTTTGTTCTCCTCGGCCTGTGCTCTCCCACCTTTATTTAAATAACATAAAGCACTACATTGAGCAAGGCCAATGACGCGTCAATGGAACGGGAGATATTTTGTGATCCGTCATTTCATCGGGTTCTTACGTGCTTAATCAGATAATTTCTACATACACATACACAAGTACACGAGGTTGATGACTCCGAACATTCCAAGTCAGTAACAGGAACAAGCAAAGGAATGGAGTATCGGCATCCTGGACTCAACAACATGGTGACAAGGAAGGACAGCAATGGGGAATCGATCCCATTTCCTTTGGAACGTAAGTAAATTCCGCGCCAGACATCTGTGGTTCAATAATGCCATAGACAAATTCCTAGCCAAATACTATCGGTCTTACATGACAGCAGAGATAAATTCCGCACAATATTAAGTGCAGTAGAATACAGATCTTGCTGTAACCTCTCTGCTTGCCGTCTATCGGAATTACGACGGGTTGATTTATAAAAACATAAATAATATAAAAACATAACGTCCGCCTCTATGGTGTAGTGGTTAATGTGATTAGCTGCCACCCCCGGAGGCCCGGGTTCGATTCCAGGCTCTGCCACGAAATTTAAAACGTGGTACGAGGGCTGGAACGGGGTCCAATCAGCCTGATGAGGTCAACTGAGTAGAGGTGGGTTCGATTCCCACCTCAGTCACCCTCGAAGTGTTTTTCCGTACTTTCCCACTTCTCTTCCAGGCAAATGCCGGGATGGTACCTAACTTAAGGCCACGGCCGCTTCCTTCCCTCTTCCTTGTTCATCCCTTCCAATCTTCCGATCCCCCCGCAAGGCCCCTATTCAGCATAGCAGGTGAGGCCACCGGGGCGAGGTACTGGTCATCCTCCCCAGTTGTATCCCAACCCAGAATCTGAAGCTCCAGGACGCTGACCTTGAGGTGGTAGAGGTGGGATCCCTCGCTGAGTCCGTGGGGAAAAACTCGACCCTGGAGGGTAAACAGGTAAAGAAGAAGAAGAAGAAGAAGATAAAAACATAAAATAAACTATTGTTTAGACATACTTGAAATAAAGAATCATGAGAAAAGTTTTAGATCCAATTAAAACAACAGAACAATGGAAATTATAAACCAACAAGGAAGTATACCAGAACATAGAAAGTATACAGTAACAGAAACAATAAGAAAATGGGACTGCTACAGCAAATGACTGTTACGAATAATACTCTTATACATAGATTATTATTATTACTATTATTATTACTTTCATTATTATTATTACTATGTTTCTCTTTTTTAGTTTTACTCTACGATAATTTTCGCTTCTTTTTTTTGGTGAACTGAGTGGTTTATTATTATTATTATTATTATTATTATTATTATTATTATTATTATTATTATGGTATTTATGTGTGGAGGCTGGTGTCTGGTATGAGTATTTAATTTTTAATTTTGGTTTGTTTGGATGGAGAGGAGGAAGAAATAATACTCTGATATATAGATTATTATTATTACTATTATTATTACTTTCATTATTATTATTACTAAGATTTTCTTTTTTTAGTTTTACTCTATTGATTCTGGGGGGTTAATTCTACGGAATGAGGGGCATGGCACGAGGCTATGAGGATGACTGCTGTGGTGGCTCTACTTTAGGGGTTTCACGTTTACGGAGTGTCCAAACGAGCCTTATGACATGCCCAGGGGATACGATAATTTTTTTTCTTCTTTTTCTTTTTCTTTTGGTGATCTGAGTGGTTTATTATTATTATTATTATTATTATTATTACTATTATTATTATTATTATTATTATTATTATTAATATTATTATTATTATTAGGGTATTTATTTGTGGAGGCTGAAATGTTGTGATGATGGGGTATTCATTGTTGAAATGTGGTGAGAGTAGAAGTATGTCTGTTAACTAGATGGTAATTAGAGAAATGGCATAGCGGTCTATGTGTATGTGTGAGAGTAAGCAAAAACTGAAAGATGGCTGGTTTGGTATGCAATAGTGTAATGTTGCTGTTGTAGCTTATTTTGGAGTAGGTCAGGGAACAATAAAGGAGATGAAAATGCTGAAGCATGAAGGTTTGCGTGATGAGTGGGTACGTGTGAATGATAACAAGCAGAGAGTTGCAACACCAGCAATAGAATGTAAATATAGGCCCGGCTGAGGAGGTCTGGTCTATAACTGTAGCGTTAGGTCTTTTTGTTTTATTGTTTATTTTATTTTGGATATGGTGGAGAGGGGTGGCTTAGGTTGGACTATGTTTATTAATTTTATTAGTTATTGATGTTTTATGTGTGAATTTAGAAATAGACAGGGGAGTAGATGGACGTGGCATGAAGAGACGGAAGATGACTACCGTGGTGACCTAATTTTTGAGGTCACGTTTCCGGAGTATCTGACAGGCTTCATGGCACGCCCAAGGTGTACAGTAGCAGTATTTAGTATTTATTTATTTATTATTATTGTGAACATGTACTCGGGGCTGAACGCCTGTTTTGTTCACTAATAAACAAACAAACAAACAATAAGAAAATGGTGATTGCTATTTTTTGGACGCCGGCCCTGCACTGTAGGGGTAGCGTGTCTGCCTCTTACCCGGAGGCCCCGGGTTCGATTCCCGGCCAGGTCAGGGATTTTTACCTGGACCTGAGGGCTTGTTCGAGATCCACTCAGCCTACGTGTTTAAAATTGAGGAGCTATCTGACGGTAAGATGGCGGCCCCGGTCTAGGAAGTCAGGAATAACGGCAGAGAGGATTCATGGTGCTGACCACACGACACCTCATAATCTGCAGGCCTTCGGGCTGAGCAGCGGTCGCTGGTACGCCACGCTTCTTCGGGGCCGTTGCGCGATGGATTTTTTTTTAAGTTTTTTTGACATAGCCTATCTATAGAACGGATGATAACAGATTGACCAAAGCGATATTCAAATTACTTTAGGAGAAAGTCAACAACACGCTGGATACATGAGGTGAAGAAAGATTTGGAAAGAAATTAAATAAGAGGAAATTATAGAAAGATAGAAAGAGATGTTTGAAAAGAAGATTTGACCGGGCGAGTTGGCCGTGCGCGTAGAGGCGCGCGGCTGTGAGCTTGCATCCGGGAGATAGTAGGTTCGAATCCCGCTATCGGCAGCCCTGAAGATGGTTTTCCGTGGTTTCCCATTTTCACACCAGGCAAATGCTGGGGCTGTACCTTAATTAAGGCCACGGCCGCTTCCTTCCAAGTCCTAGGCCTTTCCTATCCCATCGTCGCCATAAGACCTATCTGTGTCGGTGCGACGTAAAGCCCCTAGCAAAAAAAAAAAAAAAAAAAAAGAAGATTTGAAGAATGGGAGGGTTACGAGGAAGAATTGAAAGGAAAACCCAAGGAAGAATGAACTGAAAGTGACATGTGGGCCGTAGCAGGTTTCATGGTTGACTTGATTCGGGAAGGACTATAATCACGAGACTCAGCGCCCTCCTATTAGTCCGATCATGTCCACTCGTTTGTTCACTTCAGCACAGTGCGCCGTCCAGTGGCTCCCAGCGGTGTTTGATTAGTTCAATGAATACTCCATGGACATGAGGATGCTTGTCTGGCCGCTAAGGTCACCCGAACTCAATCCTATGGAGCACACATAGGATGCTGTCGAGAGAGATGTGCGCGCCCTTGACCCTGCTCTCAACAATGTCTATGTATTACGGGAGGCTGGGCAGTGGTCATGGAACAGTATGACTTTCCACGCTTCCGGTATCTCGTGGAGTCCCTGTCACGCCGTATTACCATCGCCATCAGAGAAAAAGAGGGGTGCTGCACGCCACTAGCCAGGTACCTGTAATTGAATTACTCATGAGTGTATTTATGTTCATTATATATCTCGAACAACATGTGACATAGACATTTGTGAAGAATTCAGGATGATTTTACCACTGTTTCTCTTGATGTTTCGACATTCTCCAATCTCCGTATTCTCCATGTCTTGTTTCCAATCTCTCGTCCACTGTTCCTCAAACACAAAGTGACTCACGATCTCAGATCGCATGTACTTGTTCTCGTCGACTGTATCCCTAGCTAACTCCTATTCAGGTGATCCGGATTTCGGTTTCCAGCTCCATTTATAATGTGAACACATTTAAGAGAATAACAGACTACACCCTAGCGATTAAATACATTTAATTGTTACCAAACTTAAATACGTCTTAAAGTAACTTCTTATTAATCTATATACCAAGTTTTTATTTCATCTGACATTTGTGAAAAAAGTTGTTAATTTTGGGAAACATTTTCTTATTACTGGGTCATCATAGCCGTAAAAAATTCGGCTTGTTATGAATCTCGTGAGAATGTCAGTCTAAAATTAAAAATGCTTTTTGCCTGCATGCAATTGTTGATTTTATATTGATTTAGTTTTAATTGAGTGGTTTTGAGAGAAGAAAGCAGGGTATCCGCCGCGCGGTGTTGCCCAGTTGGCCTATTTGCCGCGCCAACTGAACTCTCACTGCCCTGTATCAGCTTTGAGTCATGTAGAACTACTTCGTAATGAATTTGTTGTGCTGTGGGGTTGAGGAAGTGGAATAAGGGAATAACATGATAGATGGCAAAGAGTGGTATTTTCCCGCATCACCCGGAACTTGAATTACAAAACGTTTCAGTAGATAAACGCGTCCCACCATTACTACTGATAACTTGAAGAGCGAGAATACACTTCGAATAAGCCCTATCACCTAGCCCAAGGGAAGATACATTTCAATGACCTGGCCAATAATCGAACCACCGAGCTCGATAGCTGCAGTCGCTTAAGTGCGGCCAGTATCCAGTATTCGGGAGATAGTAGGTTCGAACCCCACTGTCGGCAGCCCTGAAAATGGTTTTCCGTGGTTTCCCATTTTCACACCAGGCAAATGTTGGGGCTGTACCTTAATTAAGGCCACGGCCGCTTCCTTCCCACTCCTAGCCCTTTCCTGTCCCATCGTCGCCGTAGGACCTATCTGTGTCGGTGCGACGTAAAACAACTCGCAAAAAAAATCGAACCCGGGACCGTTGTATCCGAAAACCAACACGCTCACCGTTCAGCTACGGGGTCTGACAAAGAGTAAAGGTTTTATTGGCACACACTGTAATGGCTTAAACTTTACCTGCCCGGAAAAAGCCAACGATGAAGGATAAACGCGCAACCTTTAAATTCCTTTCAGAAACGAGCAGTATGAAATGAAATGTCGTATGGCTTTTAGTGCCGGGATATCCCAGGACGGGTTCGGCTCGCCAGGTGTAGGTCTTTCTATTTGACCTCCGTAGGCGTGATGAGGATGAAATGATGATGAAGACAACACATACACCCAGCCCCGTGCCATTGGAATTAACCCTTTCAACCGAAGGCCAGTACGTTGACCGTTCAGCCAACGAGTCGGACAGAAACGAGCAGTGAAGATTTTAGATTCTACAGTGGCTTTCATTTTGCCTGCGATTCTCGTTGTTCATGTTAGAAATGGGACGTTTCGAAGAAACTACGACTTCTTCTTTACTTCTAAAGAAAGCAAGTTTCCAAATCATACTGCGAAGTGCACTGATGCGTCAATCACTAAGAAAACGAAGAGGTTCTTTCCATAAGCCAGAACTTATGCCGAAATACAAGATATATTAGCCTATGTAAGTATATCGTTCATATACCGAGCGCTAGTCCAGTAAAGATTTTAAACAATTGACGAAATAACAAACATCCACTTATTGTACAACAGGGAACGTGCAATTATTGATGTTCAACCCAGCAACGTCACTAGGGTTATCAGGGCCAAGGGCATTGTTCCTGCCGGCCGGTGGGCTACTTTCTTCTCACAAAACCACTCAATTAAATCTAAATCAATATAAAATCAACAATTGCATGCAGGCAAAAACCGGTTTTACTGCAATTTTAACCTGACATTCTCATGAGCTTTATAACAAGCCGAGCTTTTTAACAACTATGATCACCCAGTAACGAGAAAATTTTGTTTCACAAAATTTACAGCAACCTTTTCCACGAATATCAAACGAAATAAAAACTAGGTATACAGATTAACAGTAAGTTACTTTAAGACGTATTAAAGTGTGGTAACTATCAAATTGTCCGCCTCCGTGGTGTAGTGGTTAGCGTGATTAGCTGCCACCCCCGGGAGGTCCGCGTTCGATTCCCGGCTCTGCCACGAAATTTGAAAAGTGGTACGAGGGCTGGAACGGGGTCCACTCAGCCTCGGGAGGTCAATTGAGTAGAGGTGGGTTCGATTCCCACCTCAGCCATCCTGGAAGTGGTTTTCCGTGGTTTCCCACTTCTCCTCCAAGCGAATGCCGGGATGGTACCTAACTTAAGGCCACGGCCGCTTCTTTCCCTCTTCCTTGCCTATCCCTTCCAATCTTCCCATCCCTCCACAAGGCCCCTGTTCAGCATAGCAGGTGAGGCCACCTGGGAGAGGTACTGGTCATACTCCCCAGTTGTATCCCCCGACCAAGAGTCTGAAGCTCCAGGACACTGCCCTTGAGGCGGTAGAGGTGGGATCCCTCGCTGAGTCCGAGGGAAGAACCGAACCTGAAGGGTAAACAGATGATGATGATGCTGATGAACTATTAGATTAATAATTTTAATATTATGAATTTTCAAAGTGAGCGCTCCGTTGGAAATGAAAAAATACCGGAACTTCTCTTTGTACATGTTACCGTGATTTGGTGGATCAGCAGAGGTGAAAGAAGGTGCCGGGATGAATGGGTCTAACTACAGAGTCAAAGTTAATTTAAAATTTTAACAAAGGTTATATATATATATATATATATATATATATATATATATATATATATATATATATATATATATATATATTTATTTATTTTTTTTGGTAAAAATTTCAACAAGTAACAAAATCGCAGGTACTAGTAGCAAAAGTCAAATCTAGTTAAGACAAGATAGTTGGTATAAACAGAACTTGTGCTTTAAGTCCTCACTTAACAATTCCTCATCTTCGACCTTATTTCTACAAAGATCACCGTATTATGCAAGGGCAGAACACCCATTCAATACATGGAGCACTAGCTCCGTGAATTACAAAGTCAAGCCTCTTAGAGGCACTTTTACCGAGCTCGATAGCTGCAGTCGCTTAAGTGCGGTCAGTATCCAGTAATCGGGAGGTAGTGGGTTCGAGCCCCACTTTCGGCAGCCCTGAAGATGGTTTCCCGTGGTTTCCCATTTTCACACCAGGCAAATGCCGGGGCTGTACCTTAATTAAGGCCACGGCCGCTTCCTTCCAATTCCTAGGCCTTTCCTATCCCATCGTCGCCGTAAGACATATCTGTGTCGGTGCGACGTAAAGCAATAGAAAAAAAAAAGAGGCACTTTTGCATTACTAGAATAGAGCAGACCCGCTCTCAGTCTTCCAAGCCTAGTCAAGGCAACATCAAAAATGTCTTGCACTGTCTGGCCTTCCATGGCCCAGCTTACAAATTGAAACAGGGGTATCTCGTACCCAACCTACAGGGCCTTCGAGGAAAAGAAAAAACCGTTAAATAAATAGCCCAAACAAAAGGAAGGAGGCGGATACTTGCACTTCTCTATGTAGCTTCTTAAAACCTAACAGGCACAAGGCCGATGAAACAGGGGCTAATCCCAACCTATGGAGGTGACTCGTACAAGAATAATTTAAGACATAATGGAAAGGAAGAAAATCGGTTATCCAAACGTCGTCGCCTCAAACCAATATGAAGGGGAGCTCGAGAGGGTAAATCACTCTCTATCCCCGAATTACAGATACAGATTTTATGAAGTTTTTACATCAAACGGCAGAAAATTACATGTTGGAAAGATAGGTTACATTGTAAAGGATTCGGACCTTTCCCGCGGGTTAAACTGCTGAGCTAGCAAGAAATAAAGATGTTAAGCGGCCATTACCTTACTGAAGACCTGCTGCCTGATGAAAGAGGCACCTCCCGCCTCCGGCTACACGTCCATACACTAGGTTAGATGTTAATCAAGTGGCCACGAGACGTGAAAATCAGCAGTTTATTAACCCTCGGGGAAAGTTCGAGACCTTTCATGAATAATCAAGCCACACCCTCTTACTTTATTGGTCAATCTTGAAGGTACACTGAAAGTCGAAGAAGAAATACATGATTGGTGGAAAATTAATTACAGAAATTCGGGATTGGCTAAATTCAAAACTGGCGGAAAGGAAAGATAAATATTGCCAACCCACAAACGAATGAACGAAATTTAGTAAAAAGAACTTATGAGTACCAAATTTCTTCAAAAAAGTTCCTTCACTTCGCACCACGGTGCATGATCATAGTTTTTTAGCAGAGACATCTATGAGATAATGTTCACACTTCTTGCTAAACGGGAAACAAAACAAGTAGAAATGTACACAGTTCAGGAAACTTCACCAGAACAAAAAAAAAGTGGCGCCATCTTCAGAGAAAATTTATAAGTTAGTCCAGTTTTAAGTTCAGAGTTTCTCTTGTAGAGGAGGTTTTATTGGCGCAAGATTTAAACGTGCGGCGTAGAGGTGTACCTCCTGGTACAGTACAAACTGCGTTAACATTTTAACTAGGTACGATAAAACTTTCTACTCCACATAAATGTATAATGAATTAAGCTAAATTTTGGTTTAGCTTATTTCTATGTGCGACAAAGGATAAGCTGTTTATTAACGAATTAAATGGAGCCTCTAAATGTTAGTCCCTAATTAGCCTCGACCTCTAAGATCTTTTGCTACTATTAACGAATTAACTCCGGTGTCTATATTTTTTTCCCACGACAGTCGGTTAGTTGATCTTCCTCAAGGGAGGAAGTTCAGTTTCAAAGGAGGGATTTCTGATCCACGATATTTTCTCACCCAGAAGTGGAACATATGATCTGAGTGTGGATATTAGCAATTCCAAATGTGTCAGAATTACATCACTTACACTTGTAACTTACTATCTATTGGCCAAGTTGCGAGTTACATATCCTATACGAAAGTCATGTAACCGTAAAGACATAGTTACTAATGGTCTATGAATTGTGTGTGTACAATAAAATTTTGATCTTGAAGTACTTACAACTTACATTATTATTGCGGACCATAGATCGGGAATTGCTGGCCTAAGAGATGATTGTCACTAAGCCTAAGGCGAGCGCGGCGTTGAAGTTTCCTGAACACTGGCTAGTTTACTATCCGGCTACACTAGTGACGTTAAAGGGAGTATTGGTGGGCATTTTAAATGAAGGCTCAAGGATTAAAGCCGGAAAAGGGCTACACAACCCATTTCCGGTTGTGATGGATAATCTGATTAATATTTGTCCGGAATGACCACATTAATTACTTGACTATGTTATTGGCTACATCGATTATACTGTACTGTGAGGGTAGAATGTTCCCAGAGATGGATATGTGTTCGACTGGGACGGCGAGCACTGATGTATGATGTTGAAGTTTACTGCTCTGCCCTCTACTCACCGGCAACTGCTAAGGCCATCTTGAATAAACTCGTGCCTTCCTCCTCCACCAGTGAAGTGTTACCATGTCTGTTGCATACATGTCTTGAGAAGTGCATTTTGTGTGTGGATGAGGCAGGGGTGAATGGTGACGGGCTACTGTTTGTGGATTAACGAAGGCAGCTGTCTGTGCGATTCAATCCGTGTAGCTGTAAGAATGCATTTCGGTATCGAACACTATCATCGACAGTCTTGAAGATTTCCTTCCATGGTTTCCCATTTTCATGCCAGCCAAATCCTCTAGCTATACCTTAATTAAGGGCATTGCCTATCCTTTCTCCACCCAACCGTCGCCAAGAAACTTTCTAAGTTTATATGACATTAAACCTTACATTACCTTACCTATCGTCGCCATAAGACCTATCTGTGTCGGTGCGACGTAAAGCCCCTAGCAAAAAAAAAAAAAAAAAAAAAAAAAAAAAAAAAAAAAAAAAAAAAAAAAACCTTACCTATGGCGCGACGGCCTGTTTTCGTGTCGTGACCTCCCCAGTTGCTCTCCGCCAAACTTGTCGATCTCGCGCAGCAACTCTCCAATTCCGGATCTTGAGGATGTGTGCTGCGTCCTGATGTACACCATCTTCCCATCTGTTACGTGGCCTTCCCACAGGCCTTCCTCCTCCAAAGTCTCCTAAGAATACCTTCTTTGGGATTCGGTGTTCTTCCATCCTAATTAGATGACCTGCCCATTTAAGTCTCTTAATTCGAATGGCATGCGACAGAGGTGCCTCCCCATGCAGGGAATATAGTTCATTGTTATATCTAATATGTGATATTAAAACACTAGTATAATAGGTAGGTAAATATATGCTTAGAAAGCCGGGCTGAGTAGCTCAAGGGGTAGAGCGCTGGTCTTCTGAGCACAAGCTGGCGGGTTATATCCCGGCTCAGTCCGGTGATATTTAAAGGTGCTGAAATAAGTCAGCCTCGTGTTGGTAGATTTACTGGCACGTTAAAACATACCTGCGGGACAACATTCTGGCACCTCGGCATCTCCGAAAACCGAATAAGTAGTTAGAGGAATGTAAAATTAGTAACATTATTATTATTATTATTATTATTATTATTATTATTATTATTATTATTATTATTATTATTATTATTATTATTATTATGTCCGGCCCCGTGGTGTAGGGGGTAACGCTTCCGTCTGTCACCCGGCGGCCCCGGCTTCGATTCCGGGCCGGATCAGGGTTTATTTATTTCTAATGATTAATATCCCTAGCCTGGGGACTGTGTATTTGTGACGTCCTTAATCTTCTTTTCCTCACATACAACATTCCACACTACCGCCATTCCAATTACACACAGGTTCATACAATATGGTGCCAGTAGGGGCAAAAGATCCTCATGGGTCAACGCCCCGAACAAATAGCATTTAAAAAATTATTATTATTATTATTATTATTATTATTATTATTATTATTATTATTATTATTATTATTATTGTACCGGGTGGTACACCTCCACGTCGCTAATTCAAACTTTGCGCCAGTTGAAACTCCCCTACTGGAGGAAGTCTGAACTTTATCTAATGTGTTAATTTTCAAGTTTCTCAGAAGATGTCACTACTTGGAAATTTTGAAGTTTCTGAACTGGGTCGTTTTCGATGTATTTTTGTTTTGCCTGTAGTAAGAAGTGTGAACATTCTCTTCCAGAGGACACTACTGAAGAACTATAATGGTGCACCCTAGTGCGAAGTGAAAGAACTGTTTTTTGGAGAAATTTTTATTTCAAAAGTTTGTTCCTTGTTAAATTTCTTTCTGTTGTTTAAGTTGGCTGTATAACCCTTTCTTTCCCCTTGGTTTGAATTTAGCCAATCCCGAATTTCTTTAATTAATTTATGACCAATCAGGTGTATCTTCCTCAACGGGGATATGTTGCTTAACCCTAGCCAATAAAATTCTTGTGGGAGGGTGTTCTCATTCCTGAAACACCTCGAACTTTCCGCGAGAGTATATAAACTGCTGATTTTCGGGTCTCCGTGCCACTTCAGTAACATCTTTCAGTGTGTAAAGTACGTAGCAGGGGGCGGGAAGAGCCTCTTTCTTCGGGCAGCAGTTCAACCACAAGGTAATGGCCTTTTAATAACTTCCTTTCTTCCTAGCTCAGCAGTTTAACTCTCGGGGCAGGTCCGAAGTCTTTTCCATGTAACTTCCTTTAAAATGTAAAGACACTTAGTATCTATTCTCTTTTAAGCTACATATTGGGATAGAGAGTGCTTAACCCTCTCGAGCTCCCACTCATATTGCATTGATGTGAACTTATTTTTCACAACCGTTTCTTCCTTAACGTAATGTAAATTGTTTCATTCTAAAGTCACCTCTTTAGTATGGGATTAGCCCTTGCAGTAACGGCCTAGTGCCAAGTAGGTTTTAAACAAAATGTATTAGGAGTGCAGATCGCCTCCTCTCAAGTTGGTATTTTAGAGGCCATGTAATTAACCTTTTCTCACTTAATAGGCCTCAGTAGGTTGGGTATTTTTACCCCTGTGTTTATGTCCTTAGAGGACAGCTTGAAGGTGGAGTTTGGTGTGGCCTTTTATAGGCTTGAACGTTGGGAGCGGTTTGCTCTTTTTGAAATTTGGTTCTGCGTGCCTCGAGGAGGCTTTACTGTGTAATTTGGAGCAAGTGCTCCTGGGCTTGAATGGGGTTTTCTGCCCCTCTGTTGAAATTTGTTTTGGGGTAAAGCTGGGCTAATTGCTCAAGAATTGTGAGTTCGGGGCTCGAAGCCCAAATCCTGTAAATACTGTAATTGTAATTTCGTTGCCTTGCTACTCTGTACCTGCCATGCTTGTTATTTCTTGATTTTGAAAAGAAAATATAACCTTGTTAAATTTTATCTTAACTTTAATTTCGTATTTTGAGGCCCGTTCACCCCCCCGCACCTTCTTTCACCTCTGCTGTTCCACAGATACCTCGGAACAATTATTATTATTCATTTCACAACTGTATAGTAGGTAATGTAGCTCGTATTTCGATATTTTGCATACAATAAATATAACTTTATTATTCTGTTCGCTATAGGGGTTGCAGGCTTTTCTATTTATGGTCCGTATTGAGCATTCAGCAATGTTCTGATGATGTCACAGGTCTTCGAAATCGCAGCCTTTTGTGCCAAGTTGTGTGTTTAGATGGGGAGATGAAGTACCTTTAAATTTTCTCGAAATGATTTTAGTGTGAGACCCGTGCGAGAAAGGGGAAAAGGAAGAATTGTCACTCTGTCTTGTTTCCAGATCCTTGGTACTTCCATAGCTAAAGCAATTTGTAGATCTCCCCGTGTTTCTGTTTCGTATTGTGGTCATTCGGCCATGTTATGTCTGTTCTGTTGTGGGGAGTGGTTTTATCTTGTTGTATCCTTCGATCCAAGTATAATTTAAAATTTTCATTTTCCAGTACACTTTGCGGGCACCCTGTTCGGGATCAAAGATCGATAATAATAATAATAATAATAATAATAACAATGTTATTTGCTTTACGTCCCACTAACTACTTTTACGGTCTTCGGAGACGCAGAGGTGCCGGAATTTAGTGTCGCAGGAGTTCTTTTACGTGCCAGTAAATCTACCGACACGAGGCTGTCGTATTTGAGCACCTTCAAATACCACCGGACTGAGCTAGGATCGAACCTGCCAAGTTGGGGTTAGAAGGCCAGCGCATTAACCGTCTGAGCCACTCAGCCCGGCGATCAAAGATCGGGTCAGGACAATTTCTTGACGTATAGCTTTGGCTGCATCATTATATCTGCCATGTTCGATGTTGGCTCTAGTAATCTGAAGTTCTTGATGATGTGCTCAATGGTTTCTAGCCTGCTGTTGCATTTCCTCCACTCGTCATTCATAGTAGTGGGATCTTTAAGGATGTGTTTCCCATAACTCTTTGTTGAGATCACTTTATCTTGGATCGCCTGGTTGAATATTTCAGTTTTAGTGTTATTATAGATATTTAAAATCCAAAACAAGACTTGAAAACAACATTTACTATCTTTGGAGATTTATAACTTCAAATGTATAACTTTGCACCGCGACGTGATGCTCAAAGAAAAACTGTAGTATTTCACAAGAAAAATTCATTAGAAATCTCTGTACAGAATTTATAACACACGACAGTAATTCAGCGTGCACAGGATAAGTTGTATGACTTACGATTTCAAACTCATCACGAAAGCAAAAAGATAATATCCGTCCAACAAGTGACAAACAGGAAAAGAAAACCTGGCGGATAAGTTGGTCACGCAGTGACGACTCGGAAGGTTTTTGGCACTCTCCCAGCATTTATGTTGTTCACGGCGTGTAAGGACCAAACCGCTTAATTCCTGGAATAACGTCGCTTGTAACTTCAATTTTCCCCACACCGGGCGAGTTGGCCGTGCGCGTAGAGGCGCGCGGCTGTGAGCTTGCATCCGGGAGATAGTAGGTTCGAATCCCACTATCGGCAGCCCTGAAAATGGTTTTCCGTGGTTTCCCATTTTCACACCAGGCAAATGCTGGGGATGTACCTCAATTAAGGCCACGGCCGCTTCCTTCCAACTCCTAGGCCTTTCCTATCCCATCGTCGCCATAAGACCTATCTGTGTCGGCGCGACGTAAAGCCCCTAGCAAAAAAAAAAAAAATTCCCCACATACTACGCATGGTCGATGTCCATACTCCCTTCATAAGTTGCGCTTGCGGGGATCATCTGATCAATTTTTCACTTACAATACCCCCTAACATTTATTAGGCTAACGGTTTATTTTCGTGTAACTCACGGATGTGTTAATATCAGACATGAAGCGAACATGGCGACACGAATTTATTTTCGGAATATAACAGCAGATATGCCTTTGCTTGCAAGATGTAGTGGTTAGAGTGCGCTATGTCCTCTGGTATGGACTAGAATAAAATTGTTACTTTCATTGACCTGTCTCAGTCTCTTCCTTGGCTTTGACAATACGAAAGTGTCTGAGGTATGAGTGATGCTAGTAATACCATTCCTTATGCAGCCAGTCCCTGCTATGAATGGTGTGAAAATGTTGCTCATAGGGTCGGTTGGTGCAGGCATTTCAGTGGGCTTGGCAGACTGATGTGCAATAGCAACTTCTGGCTCGGTGAGGAAAGCAACGGTAAACTATCTCACTCCTCATTTCCCTAGTACGCCTCTTCAGTGACACCTAAGCCATCTATGACAGCTAATGGTGACCCTGTTGAGAATCCAACCAGTCTTCGGGCTGAATACCCAACAATCATACATGCATACATACATACATACATACATACATACATACATACATACATACATACATACATAACAGCAGATATTGTATTACTGTATCTGGGGACAAACCAGAATATCATTTCGTCACCAAAGCAACAATCAGTTGATTTCAAACCTTTCGGCAGTGTTTTTTTCTATTTGCTTTGCGCCGCACCGACAGAGATAGGTCTTATGGCGACGATGGGATATGAAAGGCCCAGGAAGTGGAAGGAACCTTTCGGCAGTGTTAGAACAGTCGTAATCGTGGTCGAACGAGTTTCTGTTCTGAGTGAGCGGAGCACGAGCTCCTTCTTGTTTCTCCCCTTCAGGTGACAAAAAAACCGAAATATATCATGTATTTTCGTCCGTCCGTCTCCCTTTTCCCCCTTATAATTTATACCTACAAGTCTGTTCAGTATGTATTCTCCCAACATAGAACTCTTGGTGGACCGTAAAGAAACCTACCTTTTCTTCGTACATATTGTAAAAGTCAAATGGGAGATGGATGGAAGTGTTCAAGGGTCGTAATTACTTCAAATAACCCTAAACCATTCACCTTAAAAGAGAAGACAGTAGTCTTAATTCATAGGGATCACTGTAAGTAACCTAGTAATGATTGCATTGGGGAAATCACACAAACGGGATTGTAAATAAAGGTTAAAGAGTCTCCATAATGGTTTGAGGGTATTTAGCTGTTGTAGTAAGGATGTAAAGGAGAGGGTGTATAAGTCCAATTAGAATATTGTTCTAGTGTATGGTACACTCACCAGGAATACTTGATACAAGAACTGGAAGAGATCCAAAGGAAAGGAGCACGATTTGTTCTGGCTGATATTCGACTAAAATTAGTGCTACGAAAACGTTGCAGACTTTGGGCTGGGAACACTTGGAAGTAAGCAGGCGAACAGCTCGACTAAGCGGAATTGTTTGTGCTGTCGATGGTGAGATGGCTTGAATACGCTTGAGTGAAGTTCTTAAAAGTAGAAATGATCATAAAACGAAGATAAGGTTGGAACTGAAGAGAATAAATTGGAGCAAATACTCATTTATAGGAAGAAGAATTAGGTAATGGAATACTGTAATTTATCAAGGAAAATGGTCAATAAATATCCAAACGCTCTGAAATCATTTAGGAAAAGACTAGGTAAACAGCTGATAGGGAATCTGCCACCTGAACAACAACCCCGAATGCAGATCAGTGGTGACTGGACCATGGGAACACCCATTATTATTATTATTATTATTATTATTATTATTATTATTATTATTATTATTATTATTATTATTATTATTATTATTATTATTATTATATATTTATTATATATTTATTTATTCATTCATTCATTCATTCATTCATTCATTCATTCATTTATTTATTTATTTATTTACTTATTTATTAATAATTTTCTAAGCTGTTTAACGTCCAGGGTTGGTTTTTCCATCCGGACTCAGCGAGGGATCCCACCTCTACCGCCTCAAGGGCAGTGTCCTGGAGGGTCAGACTTTGGGTCGGGGATATGGGAAAATTTGAAGAAATAGACAAGGAAGAGGGAAGGATGCGGCCGTGACCTTAATTTAGTTACAATCCCGGCATTTGCCTGGAGGAGAAGTGGGGGAACCACTCAAAACCACATCGGGGATAGCTGAGGTGGGAATCGAACCCCCTTCTACTCAGTCGCTTCCGAGGCAGAGTAGACCCCGTTCCAGTCATCGGGCCACTTTTCGAATTTCGTAGCAGAGCCGGGAATGGAACCCGGGGCTCCATGGGTGACAGCTAATCACACTAAGCACTACACCACAGCGGCTGAAATTATTATTATTATTATTATCATCATCATCATCATTATTATTATTATTATTATTATTATTATTATTATTATTATTATTATTATTATTATTATTAGATTTCGCTATCTCTTTCACCTATTTTGAGGGACCCTTCTCTGTATAATGTTAATGTTGACCGGGGAATATGATATCCCGAACTCATTCCGGAGTTCGTTCAAGCACGTATCAATATTCCACGAGTTCTGGAGGTGACAGCTTAATTAGACGAGGTCCGTAAAGACCACCAAACTACTGTCCACGTCTTACGGAGCCTTCCGGGAATTTGCGAGGGTAACTTGTAACAAGAAATGAGGAATATTTTATATGACTGGAACATTCACTAAGGTGATGCTTAATCCATAACATAGTTCAATTAACAACGTATACAAGATGATAAATGAACATTAGATTTATTATTATATTCCCTCATTCTTGAGGAACTCTATATCAGCTGGGTGGCCATAATAATAAGCCTGCCCCACGGTGTAGGAGTAGCGTGTTTGCCTCTTGCCCGGAGAACCCGGGCTCGATTCCCGGCCAGGTCAGGAATTTATACCTTAATTTGAGGGCGGGTTCGAGGTCCACTCAGCCTAGTGATTACAACTGACGAGATCTCTGACGATGAGATGCCAACCTTGGTCTAGAACGCCCCAGGAATAACGGCTGAGGGTATTCATCCTGCTGATCACAGGATTCCTCATAATGTGCAGGCCTTCGGGCTGAACAGCGGTCGTTTGGTAGGCCATGGCCCTCCCGGGCTGTTACGCCATGAGATTTGGTTTCGTTTGGCAATAATAATAATAATAATAATAATAATAATAATAATAATAATAATAATAATAATAATAATAATAATAATGATAATGATAATGATAATAATGATAATAATAATAATAATAATAATAATAATAATAATAATAATAATAATAATGTCCCACTAACTACTTCTACTGTTTTCGAAGACGCCAAGGTGCCAGAATTTTGTCCCTCGGTGGTTATTTTGCATGCCAGTAAATCTACCGACACAAGGGTGACGTACCTTCAAAGACCACTGGACTGAGCCATGGTCGAATCTGCCAACGTAGGATCAGATAGCCAGTGCTTTAACCATCTGATTTAGCCCGGTTGGCTAAAGTAAGAGGGTGTGTTTGGTTCACCCAAAAGGTTGTGGGTTCATTTCCCCGTTAGGAATTCGAAACATTTAGAATCCAGTTTTTCCCACCTTCTTGTGAGGCATCTGACCCTGACGTTCACTTACCTTACAATAAAAATGAGTACCAGGTTTATCTGGGGCAAAGGCGGCCACCAGGCATAGAGCTAATCGCTCTATTCCACGGAGGCACCAGTGCCGAAGTACGACTAGTTCAATATTATTACTTTTTCTCCTTCGCTTCGGCCGTCTATGAACCACGTTTGACAATCTTTGCGGTATTTAAGTCTTCTCTGCCTCCGCTCTCTGCCAGTATCTTTTCATTATTTCCCCTATTTTCTTCATCTGTTCTTTTCTATAGGATCTCCTTTCACTAATTAGTGCTTTCCCAGTCTCCTGGAAACCACGGGACGTTCTGACGTGTTCTCTAAATCGATTTATGTACATGATATAATCTTCCGCTACCCACATCTTCGTCAAGTTCAAGCTCACTTCTCGAAACGATTTCAGCTCTGTCTTCCGCTTCCTGAAGAATTCAAAGATTCCTTTTGTTAGTCAGTTCTGTCCGTCCTCAACAAGTGTCCATAGAAATGTAACCTTCCCTTCCTCATCTTTTCAACCACTCCTTCTGTTCTTCGATACAGTTATATGTTCTTTGATAGTATACTTCTTTCTTAGATTATTATTTTTTATTACCATCATTGTTACCATGCAGGCGTCTCGGAATGACCGCGTCGTTGTTGAAACGAAGTCTCGAATTGTTCCAAAGTCTCGGGCTCCCCTGTACTAGGCATAAGTGATATTCGGGTAAGAGGAAACAACGAGGAAGATATAGGAGATTATATTGTGTACTTGACGGGTGTTAAAAAGGGAAGGGCATAGTGTGGGGTAGGGCTGTTCGTCAGGAATACTATTGCAAGCAACATAGTTTCTGTTAGGTCCGTAAATAAGCGAATGATGTGGGTAGATTTGGTTGTTGGAGGAATTAGGACAAGAATTGTCTCAGTGTATTCACCATGAGAGGGTGCAGATGAGGATGAAGTTGCCAAGTTTTATGAAACATTGAGTGACGTCGTAGTCAGGGTCAACAGCAAGGATAGGATAGTGCTGATGGGCGATTTCAATGCGAGATTTGAAAATGGAATTGAAAGATACTAAAGGGTGATTGGTAAATGTGGGGAAGATATGGAATCTAATAGGAATTGGAAGCATTTGCTGGACTCCTCTGCTAGTATGGGTTTAGCCGTTATGAATACATTCTTCAAGAATAAGACGATTCACCACTACACATGGGAGGGTAGGGGTACCAGATCCATACTAGACTATATTTTAACCGACTTTGAATTCAGGAAATCTGTAAGGAATGTACGAGTTTTCCTGGGATCTTTCGATAATACAGACCACTATATTATCTGTAGTGAACTAATTATCTCTAGGCTTAAGATAGAGAAAGTGAAATCTGTCTGCAAACGAATAAGGATAGAAAATCTCCAGGACGAGGATGATTCGTGAAAAGTTCCGAACAGTTGACAGTGAGCAGATTCAGAATATAGAAAGAGAATGGGTGGCATACAGGGGTGCTGTAGTAGAAACAGCAAGGGAATACCTAGGAACAACTGTGTGTAAAGATGGGGAAAAGCGAACATCTATGTGGAATGATGAAGTGAAAGCAGCTTGTAAACGTAAAAAGAAGGCTTATCAAAAATGGCTCCAAACAAGGGAGGATTCAGACAGGGAATTACACGTAGATGAAAGAAACAGAGCGAATCCAAAAGAAATCGTGGGAAGATTTTGGTACTAACCCAAAAGGCTAGGTCAAGCAGCAGGGAAACCTTACTGGGCAGTAATAAGGAAAAGGAATCGAACAGTGTTTTGGGTAATTTAGGTGAACTCATATTAGATCGCAATGAATCATTGGATAGGTGGAGTGAAAATTTGGAAATCTTCTTAACATAAAAGGAAATCTTCTTGGTGATGTCGCGAACAGCCGAGCTCATGGGGAGGAGGAAAATTATGTTGATTAAATTATGCTTGATGAAGTGGAAAGGATGGTAAATAAACTCAATTGTCATAAGGCAACAGGAATAGATGAAATTAGACCACTTGTTACGGAGTTTTCGTGGATCACAGAGATGAAAGAAAGTGCGGGTATGAACGGATCTATCTACTACAATCAAAAGATTAATTAAGAGCTTTAAAAATCAAGGGTATATTTCTGTTCCGGGAGGTACACTCCAACGCCGCGCATTTAAATCTTGCGCCTAAAAGAACTGCTCTATCTACCAAAGGTGAAACCAATACTACAACAAGTTAGAACTTTACTCTGAAGATGTCACCACCAAAATGTGATATAATTTTGTTATTGTGAAGTTTCCTGTACTGTGTGAATTTCTACTTGTTTTGTTCGCCATTCATCAAGAAATTTGGACTTTCCTCAACAGATGTCACTACAAAAACCTATGATCATGCATTCTGGTGCGAAGGGGAAGAACTTTTGATTTGAAGAAGTTTTGTATTCATAAGTTTTTTTTACTAATTGATGTTCATTTATTTTTGGGTTGGCAATATTTATCTTTTCTTTCCGCCAGTTTTGAATCTAGCCAATCCCAAATTTCTGTAATTAATTTTCAACCTATCACAGCCTTCTTCTTCGATTTGGAGTGTAACCTTTCAAACTGACCAATAAATTGAGAGGGTGTGGCTGGTTTATTCGTGAAAGGTCTCGAACTTTCCCGAGGGTTAATAAACTGCGAATTTTCTCGTCTCTTGGCCAATTGATCGTCATCTAACTAAGTGTATGTGTCAAGCAGGAGGCGGGAGGCCCAACAAATTGAGAGGGTGTGGCTGGCTTATTCGTGAAAGGTCTCGAACTTTCGCGAGGGTTAATAAACTGCGAATTTTCTCATCTCTTGGCCAATTGATCGTCATCTAACTAAGTGTGTGTGTCAATCAGGAGGCTGGAGGCGCCTCTTTCATCGGGCAGCAGTACACCGACAAGGTAATGGCCACTTAACATCTTTATTTCTTGCTAGCTCTGCAGTTTAACCCGAGGGAGAGGTCCGAGCCTTTAACTATGTAACCTACTTCTGGAAATGTAACTTCTGCCGGCTTATATAATAACTTCATAAAATCTTTAACTGTAAATCGGGGATAGAGAGTGATGTACCCTCTCGAGCTCCCCTTCATATTGGTTTGAGGTGACTACGCTTTGTAACTGGTTTTCTTCCTTTCTGTAATGTCTTAATTTATTCTAAAACAAGTCACCTCCATAGGTTGGGAATAGCCCCTGTTTCATCGGCCTAGTGCCCTTTAGGTTTTAAGAATGCATACCTAGGAGTGCAAGTACATGCCTCCATTCAATTTGTGTTTCGGGCCATTTACTTAACCTGTTCTTTTCCGCAACGGCCCAATAAGCTGGGTACTAGATACCCCTGTTTCAAAGTTTGTAAGTTCTGCCTTGGTGGCGAGTGATGGTAATTTTCTGATATTGCCTTGAATAGGCTTGGAAAACGTCAGCTCTTTTCAAATGTTGTAAAAATGCCTCTGGGAGGCTTGATGTTGTAAATTAGGAGCAAGTGCTCCATGTATTGAGGGATTTCTGCCCTTGAGTAAATTTGTGCTTTTGGTAAATTTGAGCTAGGAGCTCAAGAACTGTAAAGCGAGGGTCTTGAAGCCCAGTTTTTTAAACAGTCACTAAATTTTGGATTTCTTGTCTTATCTAGAATTCGTCAGTGTACCTGACATTTCATTGTTATGAAAATTTTGTTATCTAAGAAAATATAACCTTCAGTTTAAGTTTTAAATTCTTTTCTTGACATTGTAGTTAGACCCATTCATCCCTGCACCTTCTTTCACCTCTTCTGCTCCACGGGCATCTCCATAACAATTTCCTTTGAACCCTTTTTTCTTCAAATGAAAGATATTAACAAAACCAGTCGCTCAGCGACAATACAAGATTTTAGGTACAGTAGTTGATTACAATTTTACAAGAGTTATTTAGGCACTATTGGTCCATACACCCAACAGTTAAGGAGAAAGGTCTCCCCATTTCATTTACAGAGTGTGTCTACCAAAATAGGAAGAGCATCTATGCTCTATGAATAGAATACGAGACTAAGCTCCGAAACTAATACAATTACAATCCGAGCATCTCTGCTCACCGAAAATTTTCAGTTTCCAGGCCTCTCGAGGCACAACTTACATTTAATAGTTCAAACAGATATCACTATCTTCAACACTCAACAGTTTAACCACTTAACAGAAAAGTTTTTACAATTGTATAGAATACTCACTCTACCACGCCTTCGTGGGAAGAGAAAAACAAAACAAAACAAAACAGGTTAAAGTTACTGGCCCGAAAATCAAAATGATGCCGAAGCAGACACTTGCACTCCTTGACACTGACACTTAGAAGTTTAAAACCCTATTAGGGCTCACTGCCCGACGCTACAGGGGCTAATCCCATACTACTGCATTGACTAGATGGAGAAAATTTAAGTTACAAGGCTGCAGATAAAAACGGTTACAAAAACGTAGTCACCTCAAATACAAGTTGATAGGGAACTCGAGAGGGTGTCACACTCTCTATTCCCGAATTTCAGCTAAGTGCTTTTCGGCTGGTTTGAAATTTACATTGGAATATGTTTACATTAGTGAAGATTGGAAATTAAAGTTACATTCTTAAGGAGAGGAAACCTTCCCCGCGGGTTAGCTTTCAGAGGCTATCACCTAGTTCGTACACGGCTGCCATTACCCTATTGCGCAGGACTGCTCGATGAAGGGCGAAATGCTCCCGCCTCCACTATTAGCACACACTCAGTACATTCGGCGATCAAGAAGTTAGCTCGAAAAATTGCCAGCTTTTATACCCGAGAGGAAGGTTCGAGAGAGACCTGGACTAATGCCCAACACTCCCCCAGATTTTATTGGATAATTAAATATGTAGAAGAAAGCTCTGAATGGTTGAAAATTAAATACAGGAAATTTTTGATTGGCCCGCATCACAAGTTGGCGGGAAGAGATGGAAGGACTGACAACTTTGACATACCAAAAACAAAAGGTAATCAACTCAGTTCAGGAAACCTTAAAATAACAAATTACTTTATCACTTTAGTAGTGACATCTATTGATCAACGTCCAAACTTCTTGCACTAGTGGTTTCAAGCTTTAGGAGTAAGATATCAGTTCACAAGGGGCTTGATTTGAATGCACGGGGCGGGTGTACCCTCGCGGTACAATTATTATTATTATTATTATTATTATTATTATTATTATTATTATTATTATTATTATTATTATTATTATTATTATTATTATTATTAAATAAGACATATGTACAAATTGTGCTAAGCGTTACGCATCAATGATAGTCCAAGAAACAACACAAGAAAATGTAAAATACATAAAAATTGAAGACATGTTCGTTGTTGTTGACATCAGGATAACAGTCACAGGATCTCCAGTTTTACGTGCAATCCGAACTGAAGGGATGTAACACTTCATTTCAGAAATGTCCGATCCTGTGTTTGGAAATCGAAGAATCGAATCTTAGCCTTGTGGGTGATATGCCAGTAGCGATTTCGCACAAGTATGGGCCTAATGTCCGTTTAAAAAATAAGAAAAATCTCCAATAATAATAATAATAATAATAATAATAATAATAATAATAATAATAATAATAATAAAGAATAAATTACAAATATAAAAGAATGTAGGAAAGCAAGACAGCCAAGAAGAAATCAGAACTGCAGAAATAAAACACTAAAAGAGGATGAGGATGGTTTGGGAAGACAGGAAGAAGAAATGATAATAAAGTAGACTCGTATCCTCATCCAAATATAGTGCACAACTCTTTTCAGGCACACCTCAAATGGAGGTGAGCTGCACGTACCTTTTTAACCACATATCATCTCTCCTGCCTGTATTACATTTCTGTCAGTACCGGTAGTCGAAACCGGTCCTTCGAGGATGGCGGCTAATAATGGTAACCGTTACGCTTCGGAGGCGGACGACAATATTATTGTTATTAATAATAATAATAATAATAATAATAATAATAATAATAATAATAATAATAATAATAATAATTGAGTAACGTCCTTATTGTTACTATAGATTCTAACAGATAACAGGATGTCGAAATTTTGTACCTTGAAGCCAACATCACAGAGTTGTTGCTTTTATACATCGTTAAGTGCCGATCCCTTGCTGTGTCCAATGGAAAAACCAACCCTGGAGGGTAAACAGATTTGCGTATTTCTGGTGTGCTGGTAGTGTGGTGTGTATTCTCAATATGAAGAGGGGAGTGTTAGAACAAACACAAAGACCCAATCGCCGAACAAGAAGAATTATCGGACACGATTAAACCCTCAACCCGACCGAGTATCGAACCCGGAACTCTGTGAATCGAAGGCCTTAACACTGACCATTCAGCCGAACAGTCAACCTCGGATTCTATTCTACCTGGCATGCACTATCTAATATTTTTATTATGGTGTACTATTCTCTTTTCCGCTCATTATGTCTGCTTTCTTAGAGTGTAACATCTTCTTTTCTGGCCTCGATTTAGGGTATTTTATAACTACAGTAGCTTACCGCTGCTATTTCTGAACCCAGCAAGGGATACTGATCCTCTTTTACTTCCCATCCTAGTGCTTTCACTCCTAGTACCAGGATTTTCGTCGCATTTTCATTTCTATTATTAACTTTTATGGAGTTTTAAGTCGATATCTTCTTCACAGAATTAATCATATATGTTAGCGTAACATTTGTTCGTCTGCGTCTAAGCGTTTTCTACAGTCATGACCGCAATATATGTTCAGAATGCCATAGTGACATCAAAACTTACTGTATATATGGGTGTGAAACTTGGAATAAAAATACATTTAGAAGACGTTTAAAATGTCTGGAAAAGAACCACTGTGCTGGAAGAATATTTACAGTATAACGGCAGGACCGTTGAACAAATATCAGTATCTTAGAAGAGGTTAGTCTTCCACTGCAAGTGATGGATACTCACTTGAACACTGGACAACGTAAACAGGGAAGACAACAAAACCGATACAAGGACATTCTTTCTTTCTTTCTTTCTTTCTTTCTTTCTTTCTTTCTTTCTCTCTGTTTACAGTCCAGCGTTGGTTTTTCTCTCGGACTCAGCGAAGGATCCCACCTCTACCGCTTTAAGGGAAGTGTCCTAGAGCGCGAGACATTTGATCGGGGATACAACTGGGAAGGATGACCAGTACTTCACCCAGGCGGCCTCACCTGTTATGATGAACAGGGGACTTGTGGGGAATGGGAAGAATGGAAGGGATAAGCAAGGAAGAGGGAAGGAAGCGGCCGTGGCTTTAAGTTAGGTATAATCCCTGAATTTACCTGGAGAAGAAGTGGGGAAACCACGTAAAACAACTTCAAGGATGGCTGAGGTGGGGATCGAACCTCCCGAGGCTGAGTGAAAAAAGTGCCAGCCCTCGTAACACTTTTCAAATTTCGTGGCAGAGCCGGGAATCGAACACCGTCCTCCGGGGGTGGCAGCTAATTACACTAGCCACTATACCGCACAGGCGGACACAAGGACATTCTGAACTTTGAATACAAAGAAGTTGCAAATAGACAGTGACAACTGGGAGGAAACAACGCCTGATTGGGCGATGTAATAACAGAGGTTGTCAGAAGTATTTTGCATTTGAAGGAAATGCACTGCCGAACTTTGTACATTTGGGTTTTCTTGAGAACTGTTCTGGCAGGAGTTCACAATGTAGCAAGAGGTCCGAGCTGAGACAGACATTAGTCCTATTTACTTCTCCCAGCCTCTTTTGTTCCATCTTCCACATTTGACCTCATTTGGTCATCACTTAAGTGCGGCCAGCATCCGGAATTCGGGAGATAGTGGGTTCGAACCCCACTGTTGGCAGCCCTGAAGATTGGTTTGCGTGGTTTCCCATTTTCGCACCAGGCGCACATGCTCTGGTTGTACCTTAATTAAAGCCACGGCCGCTTCCTTCCCTCTCCTAGCCTTTTCCTATCTCATTGTCGCCATAAGACCTCCCAGTCCAAAAACGTATCCATGTTAAAATGCACGTTTGCAACAGTGAGTGAGTGAGTGAGTGAGGTCTAAATACAAGAATTTAGGGAGACTCCTGATATAAAGAGCAGAGTCATAATAATAATAATAATAATAATAATAATAATAATAATACTAATAATAATAATAATAATAATAATAATAATAATAATAATAATAATAATAATAATAATAATAATAATAATAATAATAATAATAATAATAATAATAATAATAATAATGGCGTGTGGCCTCCGAAAAGGTATGGTACAGGTCTTTCGAGATGACGCCATACAGGCGACCTGCGAGTTATGAAGACTGCACACACATCCAGCCTCCGATCCTTGGAATTGGCAATGTTAGTAATACGTGGCAACACTATGTGGCGCGCGCGAAGTGACTGTCCTTTGTTTAATATTTAGGTTTCCACTAGTAGCGCTGAGGTAAGTAGAATAGCAATGCTGCCAACTGTTGCTTGTTGGTTTGATATGGCTATACTGTACTTTTTTTCCTTGCCGGGCGTACAGTATGTGCCGCGGCGATAGAAAAGAACCTCTTGAAGGGAGTGTGGCCACTGTTCTCATGACAGAGATTGGCCTGGATGTGCAAAAATACGTTAAAGCTAATAAATGACCTTTATTTCTTGCCGTAAGCCTCGAAATTAAAGGAGGAATTGAGAAAGTGCAAGGTTACCGTCCGACGCCATGACACTTTCAAACTTCGGGGGCCTCTTTAATAGTTTTTCTTTTTCTTTTGCCGTGGTTGGTAACTTCGACCAGTGTCCGTGATCCTTGGCAGAAGCAATGGATAATGGCGCCTGGACCACTACTTTACGTTATAAAAGTAAATACACTTCTAGGGGAGGGCGAGTTCGCCCCTGGCAAGCGTATTGAACACACCTCTCTTCCACAGTCATATTTAGGTGAGAAGAGCAGCATTTAAAGTAACAAATTATGTAATAATCCTTGCGGAGCAGCCTCTGAATTTATACCTTGGAATTAGCCAATGAAGGTTAAAATCTTTGACCCGGCCGGGAATTGAACCCGGGAACTCTGTGCCAAAGGCCAGCGCGCTAACCATCTAGCCATAGAGCCGGGCAAGAGTAGAATGAGGGAAGATGAACGGAGTATTTGTAATGAAATGGGCGATAAACTGGTAGATTTTTAATCGTTAGCAACAGCTGATTTCTACACGTGTCTTCCAAGGGGGCTATGGTCTTTTAAAGAACGATGTAAAGATGAGGTGCTAGGTTTCGATCCGTGGAGGTCTTTCACCCGAGGAGCGTGTCAACCACGTGTCCTGAGTGAGCACATGTGGCCCCCACTGGAGTCTCGTGCTCCCAGCTCCCACCTCCTGGCGTGCCGGCACATCTGCAAGGTGCTCTCGCATGTGTGCTATTGTAGCCTGTGCGCTCGCCCACTCGCACTCCCCTCCTTCCAATCATCTGTTGTCGTTCTGAGTGTGACATCTCAGTTTAAATCCCGTCCAGGTTACTGTCCTTCGAAGTCAACCTAGAGGTGGGGGAGGGAATAACAAGTAGTATCGTCAATTGGCTTCTTATCATAGCGGTCGTGCTTGCAATTGCGTACAGAGTATGTGGAACTTTTAAAAACAAAACCAAATGGCTGTGGTTCGTATTCCACATTCCACTGGTGATCTAGTGGCTGTGATCACGATACGAAGAGTCACGCAACTTAACGATCTTGCTTTTAAAACTGGATTTCCATTGGCTATGAACACGATATCCATAGTGACGTAACTTCACAAACCTGTTTTTAGAACTGGATATTCCTTGGACATCGTCACGATATCCACAGTGACGTAAATTTACAAACCTGTTTTTAAAACTGGATATTCCTTCGCTCCGACCACGATATCCACAATCGCGTTAAACTAAGAGCCGTGTTTGTTTATTGGTGACCAGTCTCAGTGGCTCAGACGATAGAGCGCTGGCTTTCTGAATCCCGAATCGATCTATTGGTATTTGGAGGTGTTTACACATTACGCCTTATATGTGTCGGAATATTCACTGGAACGTGAAACAAATCCTGCAGGACAATATTCTGGTACCTCACTGTTTCTACAAATCATAAAAGTTGTAAATGGGATATTAAACCAATTGCATTATTGTTATTATTATTATTATTATTATTATTATTATTATTATTATTATTATTATTATTATTATTATTATTATTATTATTATTATTATTATTTCAATTGACAGCAACACAACGGCCACGTCAATGTGTTCTAAACTGATCTTATACGTCCCAAACCGTGAATTAAATCACCTAAGAAGCACAGCTGAATGAGATCTCGCGATAAACTAACAAATTCATTTACCTCTCGAATTTTTGGCTCAATGTCAACATCTATAAATTATTATTATTATTATTATTATTATTATTATTATTATTATTATTATTATTATTATTATTATTATTATTATTATTATTTCTTTCTTTCTTTCTTTCTTTCTTTCTTAATCCATTTAACTTCCAGGGTTGGTTTCTCCCTCGGGCTCAGCGAGGCATACCACCTCTACTGCCTCAAGGGCAGTGTCCTGGAGCATGCGACTTTTGGGTCGGGTGATACAACTGGCAAAGAGGACTAGTACTTCACCCGGGTGGCCTCGCCTGCTGTGCTGAACAGCGGCCTTAAGTTAGGTACCATCCCGGCATTTGCCTGGAAGAGAAGTGGGAAACCACGGAAAACCACTTCGAGGATAGCTGAGGTGGGAAACGAACCTTTCTCTACCCAACTGACCTCCCGAGGCTAATTGGACCCCGTTCCAGCCCTCGTACCACTTTTCAAATTTCGTAGCAGAGCTGTGAATCGAACCCGGGTCTCCGGGCGTAGAAGCTAATCACGCTAACCACTACACCACAGAGGTGGACTATTATTATTATTATTATTATTATTATTATTATCATTATTATTATTATTATTATTATTATTATTATTATTATTATTTAACTTCCCCTTAACACATCAAATGGTTTCGGCTATGGAAGTATGGGAAAGGTAGCGGCCGTAACCGTAATTAAGGTATAGCCTCAGCATTTACCTGGTGTGAAAATGGGAAACCACGGTAAACTATCTTCGGGGCTTCCGACGGTGGGATTCGAACCCATTATCTCCCAACAGCTGTGCGGCCCTAACCCCATGGCCTGCTCGCTTGGTATATCTACACTGACTGACAGAGCAAATGCAACACCAAGAAGGAGTGGTTCGAAAGGGATGAAAGTTGGGGAAAAAACAGAGACGGCACGGACGAATAATTGATGTTTATTTCAAACCGATATGCAGGTTACACAATGCGCACGGCATCGACTCAGTAGGATGTAGGACCACCGCGAGCGGCGATGCACGCAGAAACACGTCGAGGTACAGAGTCAATAAGAGTGCGGATGGTGTCCTGAGGGATGGTTCTCCATTCTCTGTCAACCATTTACCACAGTTGGTCGTCCGTACGAGGCTGCGGCAGAGTTTGCAAACGGCGTCCAATGAGATCCCACACGTGTTCGATTGCTGAGCGATCCGGAGAGTACGCTGGCCACGGAAGCATCTGTACACCTCGTAGAGCCTGTTGGGAGATGCGAGCAGTGTGTGGGCGGGCATTATCCTGCTGAAACAGAGCATTGGGCAGCCCTTGAAGGTACGGGAGTGCCACCGGCCGCAGCACATGCTGCACGTAGCGGTGGGCATTTAACGTGCCTTGAATACGCACTAGAGGTGACGTGGAATCATACGCAATAGCGCCCCAAACCATGATGCCGCGTTGTCTAGCGGTAGGGCGCTCCACAGTTACTGCCGGATTTGACCTTTCTCCACGCCGACGCCACACTCGTCTGCGGTGACTATCACTGACAGAACAGAAGCGTGACTCATCGGAGAACACGACGTTCCGCCATTCCCTCATCCAAGTCGCTCTAGCCCGGCACCATGCCAGGCGTGCACGTCTATGCTGTGGAGTCAATGGTAGTCTTCTGAGCGGACGCCGGGAGTGCAGGCCTCCTTCAACCAATCGACGGGAAATTGTTCTGGTCGATATTGGAACAGCCAGGGTGTCTTGCACATGCTGAAGAATGGCGGTTGACGTGGCGTGCGGGGCTGCCACCGCTTGGCGGCGGATGCGCCGATCCTCGCGTGCTGACGTCACTCGGGCTGCGCCTGGACCCCTCGCACATGCCACATGTCCCTGCGCCAACCATCTTCGCCACAGGCGCTGCACCGTGGACACATCCCTATGGGTATCGGCTGCGATTTGACGAAGCGACCAACCTGCCCTTCTCAGCCCGATCACCATACCCCTCGTAAAGTCGTCTGTCTGCTGGAAATGCCTCCGTTGACGGCGGCCTGGCATTCTTAGCTATACACGTGTCCTGTGGCACACGACAACACGTTCTACAACGACTGTCGGCTGAGAAATCACGGTACGAAGTGGGTCATTCGCCAACGCCGTGTCCTATTTATCGTTCGCTACGTGCGCAGCACAGCGGCGCATTTCACATCATGAGCATACCTCAGTGACGTCAGTCTACCCTGCAATTGGTATACAGTTCTGACCATTCCTTCTTGGTGTTGCATTTGCTCTGTCAGTCAGTGTACAAGTATATGAACAATAAGAATGTACTGTACTGAATACTGTATTTCTAATAACTTAAGAAAGTAGGTGTTTTTATCTCTAGTGCAAGAACTCCCTACGCTCCAGCCGTTTGCTATTGATGCTGATTACATTTTCATCGTGTAGGAATCAAACGTGACCTGATTTCACTGCAAGATTAATTTCATACATCGGCGAGTAGCAGTGTCCCATGATTGCAATATACATTACTCGCTGTGCGATCCCCATGAACTAAATAAAACTAGTGAGACAAAGGACACTATTACCGTAGTAACGAATAGACGATCACCCTGAGGAGGCGATAAGGAAGGCCATAATGGCAATGGTCTGTCATTTTATCACCACTAAAGCTGGGAAGGAGAAGAGTTGTTCGTTTCTTTTTAGCGGAGAATACGATGTAAAGTGATTTTCCTTTCCTTTTTTTCTGAAAATCGTACTTGGTCGCAGGTCTCCTAAGGGCGTAAATAGAGAGACCTGCACCAGGTGAGCCGAACATGTCCTCAGACACTCTCGGTGCTGAAAATCATTATTTCTTCCTTAATCCGTTTACCTTGCGGGGTCGGTTTTCTCTCGGACTCAGCGAGGGATTCCACCTCTATCGCCTCAAGGGCAGTGTCCTGGAGCGTGAGCCTTTGGCTCATGGGAATACAACTGAAGTGGAGGACCAGTACCTCGCCTAGGCGGTCTCGCCTGCTATGCTGAACACGGGCCTTGTGGAGGGGATGGGAAGATCGGAAGGAAGAGGGAAGGAAGCGGCCGTGGCTTTAAGTTATGTACCATCCCGGCATTTGCCTGGAGAAGTGGAAAGCCACGGAAAACCACATCGAGGATTGCTGAGAAAGGAACTGAATCCGTCTCTACTCAGTTGGAACCTGTTCCAGCCCTCGTACCACTTTTCAAATTTCGTGGCAGAACCGGGAATTGACCCCGGGCCTCCGGGGGCGGCAGCTAATCACTCTAACTACTACACTACACAGGCGGACAGTGAGTGTCATGCGATAAATAAATACTTCGTCTAAAACGACACACGGGCAGCTGTATAACAAATTACGACGTGTCGTGTGGTCAACAAAACGAATCTTCTCAAACGCTATTCTTGGCTTTCTACACCGGTGCTGTTATCTCAGTGAGATAACTCCTCAATTGTAATCACTTAGCCTTTGTGGACCTCGAACCAGCCCTCAGATCCGGCTAAAAGTCCCTGACCTGGCCGGTAATCGAACCCGGGACCGCCTGACAGTTCTAACAGTGAACGATGTGGTCTCTTGAAGTCTGCAACTCAGATAAGTGTTTAATAGCCTTTCCACACACTGCGATCTTGAGCTGTCTCTTGGGTTCCATTCAAGAATAACCTTGGTCCATCTACTGTCCGTTCTTCGGGCTGCATGCCCTGCCCAGTCTTTCTCTCCTTTTTTGTAAATCTATGCTGATAACTACCAATAACGTGATGGTAAGAAAAAAATGATTGTGTATTATTTTCTTAATGTTATCTTAAATGACTCATAGTAACTCAATGCCAAAACGTGGTGGGAAAATCGAATTATCATAAATATGTATTTCAATAAATGAAACCGAATAGTGTGATTAGCTGCCATCCCTGAGGCTCGAGGTCGATTCCCGGCTGTGCCACGAAAATTTGAAAACTGGTACGAGGGCTAGAATGGGGTCCATTTACCCTCGGGAGATCAAATGAGTAGAGACGGGTTCAATTCCCAACTCAGCCATCCTCGAAGTGGTTTTCCGTCGTTTCCCACTTCTCCTCCAGGCGAATGCCGGGATGGTACCTAACTTACGGCCACGGTGGCTTCCTTCCCTCTTCCTTGTCTATCCCTGGCCCCCGTCCAGCGTAACAGATGAGACCTCCCGGGCGAGGTACTGGTCCTCCTTTCCAGTTGTGTCTCCCCGACCCAAAGTCTCACGCTCCAGGACACTGGCCTTGAGGCGGTAGAGGTGGGATCCCTCGCTGAGTCCGTGGGAAATATCAACCCTGGACGCTAAACGGATTAAGAAAGGAAGGAAAAGAAACCGAAATTGGTTACAATTAATCCATTTGCATGTAGTGAATCGTTTCCGAGGGACATCTATACGGAATTTGGAGTCGACAGGTGCATCGAAAAGGGGAACATGATTCAGGGCCTATGAAATTATCAGGAATAAAATAATCAGTCCTCCAGTGTATAAAGAGATGTAGCCTCTGAGATAAAAGACCCTGCTCAGTCATGGCCACCCATCAATAGTCTGCTTCACGTCACAGCCTGCACGGTTGCTAGGTAACATCGCGTCAAACACTTTGTATCGCTAATTTTCAGATGACTAACAGCAAAAAGACATATTTATGTCAAAACGTAAGAAATTCATTGAAGAATAAATGAGAATTACTTCAGATGACTAACAGCAAAAAGACATATTTATGTCAAAACGTAAGAAATTCATTGAAGAATAAATGAGAATTACAGTGACTGGATTCACGATGTATCCACTGAATATTATCGAAGCTCATTACATTTTCATCACATCTAATGTGACCTCATTCGAGGAGATTCATTTCATACATCAGCGAGTACCAATACCCCATGTTTCACTTCATTATCCGTATCTCTCTGTGTGCGTGCGTGAACGTAATGCATGTGGCAGAAGCAAGAATAACCACAGAGGCAGCAGACTGGAGCATCTGAAGAAAGTTAAAACGGTGAGGCCGGAAAGATAAAGACGTTGCGGCTAATCTTACCCTGCAATTATATCTACAATGGCAGTTCAGTACAATGAGACAGAAACATAGATGTTATTTTTTGAATGTGGGAGAAGAAAAAAACACGTTATGTAGACACCTCGATATAAAAAGAGTCTGTAGCCAGCTGAGATGCGAAGAGACACAGGGTTCCCTCCCCAGAATAGTAGTAACAGTGGCCACTAGAGCACAATACCAACATACTATGGTTTGCTGTTGTATTACGGTCTAATTCAATGCATTACTGTGGCTAACTGTCCCCCTGGCGCACATCGCCCGCCATGGGCGGGTGCAATTGTCCGCCACGACGCCGTCGAGGCGGGCGCCGACACCTCTTATAACTCAGGGATCTGGCCCATTCAATTGCCCACAGCGGTGTCATTAACACACAAAGTGATGTTTGGTAGAGAGAACACTGCCTTTTTTCCTCTTTCTCTTGTGCGCCCGAGTTTCTCTCTGTCCCCCCTTACATCATCGCACCTCAACCCCCTTCTCGCCTTGCCTCTAGCTCAACCGTCCCGTCCCGGCAGCGCCTCGACCGTTAAAGAAGGGACAACACAACACAGCATACACACAACCGCGACTTACAGCACCCTGGGGAATACAACCGCTATTCATTTATAGTAGTTTATTATCGCATATTGCTTTCCACCACATGTTTATGCAATAGCTCGTTCCACGGCCACCTGAATGAGGTACAAGACGAGAGTGTAGCGTCTGCTTGCGACTATATCAGGTGGCTCTGCTCATGAAAAGACGATATTCGTGGCATCCAAACTGTTCGAGCGCGGAGAATTCGGATCAGTTTCAATAAATACCTCCAATAAGCTATTACCTTATTAGTTGTTATCATCTAAAAGTCAATTAACCGAGCTCGATAGCTACAGTCGCTTAAGTGCGACCAGTATCCAGTATTCGGGAGATAGTGGGTTCGAACCCCACTGTTGGCAGCCCTGAAGATGGTTTTCCGTGGTTTCCCATTTTCTCACCAGGCAAATACTGGGGCTGTACCCTAATTAAGGCCACGGCCGCTTCCTTCCCAGTCCTAGCTCTTTCCTGTCCCATCGTCGCCATAAGACCTATCTGTGTTGGTGCGACGTAAAACCAATAGCAAAAAAAACCAGTCAATTAATTGTGCATCGTGTGTGTATTCCATTATTATGGGAGTCAGAAACTTTTATGGGTGCTCCGAGGAGCATACGAAAGTAAAACGTTGACATCTGAGGTTATATACACATTAATTAAAAATTAATTAATTAATAACTGATCATTTTAATTGACTCATTAAATCACAGTATCCTATTTTGAAGATGGCTGTTTAATTCAATTTTGAAGATCACCATCATCATCATCATCATCATCATCATCATCATCATCATCTTTATCTAAAGGCTTTGCCTTGTCGCTGCAACCATTGATCTCTTCTCTCTGCGATCCTTTTCATCTCTCCATAAACTTGGCTTCCCATCATCTCAACTACCTCTTCAATGATCTTCTTCCGTGGTTTCCCTCTGCCTTTCTTTCCCATCACCTTGCCTTCGAACAAGTTCTTTATGAAGTCATTATGCCGGAGAATGTGACCGAAAACTGACGCTTTTCTCCTTATTATTTAAATTTTGTAACAAGTAATTCAGTTGGTCTTCAGTAAATTACGTTTTCTAGGTTAAGTAGGCTAGCTAGGTGCACCTTGTTTCGAATTTAGGTTTAGGTAATACTTTAGGTAACAATATTAACTTTAAAAATATTTGTAAATATCTGTAGATTCGTTGGTTGT
This sequence comes from Anabrus simplex, assembly GCF_040414725.1. Classification (NCBI taxonomy): domain Eukaryota; kingdom Metazoa; phylum Arthropoda; class Insecta; order Orthoptera; family Tettigoniidae; genus Anabrus; species Anabrus simplex. Next base: position 32,156,599 of record NC_090269.1, read on the forward strand.
ACTTACAAAGGCAGATTATCATAAGGAATAGTACCGTAACTTCTGCAGCAACTTTTCCAGTATTCCGTATAGATATACGTTCAAACTATCGCGAAGGTAATAATTTACTACATTAAAAGACACGATACGCCTGTAAACTTCCATTTAAAAAGAAGTTAAAGAGATTACACGGTAATAGTTAACAGTCGTATTGTTATTGATTATTGTCGCTCCTCATATTCAAATATTGCATTGTTGGCTACAGTCGTAAACAAAGGGTGTAGTGTAGTCGAGTAAATATAAATAAAAATCAGCTGACCTTGTATTCCATTCATTTGTACTTCTGAGTAGGTAGTTAGTATCCGTAATTTATATTTCGCTCCCTCGATCTTTCAGTATTTATGAGCGGTTAGCTAATAATAATAATAATAAAGTTCATATATCCCAGTAATTGCAGTTCAAGTCCCTGGAGTAGTAGTAGTAGTAGTAGTTTTGATAGAAATATTTGAGAAATTATTGTAGACAACCTCGTATTTTTCAGTAGGCCTAATTAAGGACTTTTTTTTCTCCGTCCCGTGGAGTAGGGAAAATAATAGTAATCCACCAGCTGTAATAATCACATAACCACATTTCAGTAGAATTGTAGTGAAGATAAGGTATAATATATTAGATAGTATCTTGCCAGTTATATTCGTGTTTTTTCTTCGTGTACGGCAATCCTTTTGATACTTAAGCTTTTAACCAAACGCAGTGTAGTGTAGTGTAGATACATTGTAGTATAGATAAGGTACATTTAGATAGTGCCGTATCTTGCGTGCTATATTCGTGTGTTATCTTTCGTGTATATCTATTAGACCGTAATACTAATAATAATTTGTCTAACCATTTAGCTTCGTTGGTAATCTTTGAGTACAGTAGTTCTTGCAAATTTCATTTTTGTTGTGCTTAGTAGTGACATACGGTACGGTACCGGTATCGTAATTACGATACGTCTGAAAGTAGTTTAAAAATTACTGTAGTGTACTGTACAGTAGTATACGAGTAATATCTTATTAGAATTTAGTGTGCTTATTTTATTATTGTAAAATATTTGTGTAGTACTGGTGTGGTAGAGGTATCCGTAGAAACTCTTACTAAAATATTGTTGAAATTAGGATAGGCTTAATTGCAGTTTGTAATTGTGTAGTTCTTGTGTATTACTTTCGATATTCAGTAATTAACAGCAGCTTTTATCCTGTTTGGGGTTGTAGGATTTAAAAAAAAAATAATAGAGCACGACTAAGTAGTATTGTAGTGTAGTCGTATATTAATTACCTTATTGTTGTGTACTATCCCAGACAATATATCCCTCCGTTCATTTTTTTTTTTTTTTTGCAAATAAGTTATTTTATTTTTTTAATTTAAAATTTCCCCCCCCCCCCCGTAAAGAATGGCTAAGGAGCGCGAGTGTACTTATTGTGGGTGTGGTGAGGCATTGAGGGGTATGAGGGAGGAGTTGGAAAGTTTGAGGGAGATAATTAGGATTCTCACAGAAGACGGGAAGGAAGATAGGACTCCCTCAAACAATGTACAGGTTACAGTAGGTGTACAAGAGGGAGGGGAAGGAGAGGGAGGAGTTGTAGAAGACAGGTGGTCTAATGTTCTAAGGGGAAGGAGATTGCAGGCCAAGGGGTCTATTCAGGATCAGAATTCAGGACAGGTGTCAGTGCGAAATCGGTACGAGTCACTCCAGGTAGAACAACAGAGGGAAGATGAGGGACAGGGAACTGTTGCTGAGATGCGTGGAAGTAGGAGGAAGGGAAAAGGTAGGAAAGGGAAATGTAGAGTAGAGGATAGGAAAAGACAGGTGGAACAGGGTCATGGGAAGGAGAAAAGGGAGGAGGAAGTAGCTTCTGCAGCTATCAGGAAAGATAGGGCTGACCAGGAGGGGAGGGGATCAAATGAGGTGGGTAGGGTTGAGGCTCTGGTCATGGGGGATTCCATCGTTAGACACGTGGGGAAAGTGTGTGGAGGAAAGGGAACCAGGGTAGAATGTTATCCAGGAATTAGGTTGAGGCAGATGTTGAGGAAAGTAGAAGAGAGGGAGGAGGGGAAGGAGAAGGTGGTAGTGTTTCACGTTGGTACCAACAACGTAAGGCAAGCTGATATAAGTACCAACATAGTTGGAGATGTGTGGGATCTGGTAAATGCAGCACGGGTGAAGTTTAAGAAAGCGGAGATTGTTATTAGTGGAATACTGTGTAGGAGGGATACTGACTGGAGGGTGATTGGGGATTTAAATGAGACTATGGAGTGGGTATGTGGGAAACTGGGAGTGAAATTTCTAGATCCTAATGGGTGGGTAGGAGAAAGGGATCTGCGCTCGGATGGCCTTCATTTAAACCGCAGTGGTACGTATAAGTTAGGAAATTTGTTTGGAAGGGTAATAGGGAGGTACATTCAGGGAAACGGGATGGCCTAGGGAGCGGTGATAAGGGAACAGGGAAATGGAAATCAAGTAGGGATGACATAAAATTGTTAGTGTTGAACTGTAGAAGTATTGTAAAGAAAGGAATAGAATTAAGTAATTTAATAGATATATATTTACCAGATATTGTAATAGGAGTTGAATCATGGCTGAGAAATGATATAATGGATGCAGAAATTTTCTCACGGCACTGGAGTGTGTATCGTAGAGATAGGATAGGAAAGGTGGGAGGGGGAGTTTTCATTCTGGTGAAAGAAGAATTTGTAAGCTACGAAAAAGTTAAAGATGAGACACATGAAATTCTAGGTGTAAGGCTCATTTCTAAAGATAATAGGCAACTTGATATATTTGGAGTGTACAGATCGGGAAAGGGTAGCACTGATGCGGATTCGGAATTATTTGATAGGATAGTCAGATATGTGGGAAACGACATGGAAAGAAATGTGATTGTAGCGGGAGATCTGAATTTGCCAGATGTCAATTGGGAAGGAAATGCGAACGACAGGAAGCATGACCAACAAATGGCAAATAAGTTAATATGGGAAGGACAGCTGATTCAGAAAGTGATGGAACCAACCAGAGGGAAAAATAATTTGGATGTGGTGCTGATAAAACCAGATGAGCTCTATAGGGAAACTGAAGTAATAGATGGTATTAGTGATCATGAAGCTGTTTTTGTGGTAGTTAAAAATAAATGTGATAGAAAGGAAGGTCTTAAAAGTAGGACTGTTAGGCAGTACCATATGGCTGATAAAGCAGGTATGAGGCAGTTTCTAAAAAGTAACTATGATCGGTGGAAAACGGTAAATAAAAATGTAAACAGACTCTGGGATGGGTTTAAAGAAATTGTTGAGGAATGCGAAAACAGGTTTGTACCTTTAAGGGGGGTAAGGAATGGTAAAGACCCACCTTATTATAATAGAGAAATACAGAGACTAAGAAGGAGGTGCAGACTGGAAAGAAATAGAGTTAGAAATGGCTGTGGAAGTAAGGAGAAATTGAAGGAACTTACTAGAAAATTGAATCTAGCAAAGAAGGCAGCTAAGGATAACATGATGGCAAGCATAATTGGCAGTCATACAAATTTTAGTGAAAAATGGAAGGGTATGTATAGGTATTTTAAGGCAGAAACAGGTTCCAAGAAGGACATTCCAGGAATAATTAATGAACAAGGGGAGTGTGTATGTGAGGATCTTCAAAAGGCAGAAGTATTCAGTCAGCAGTATGTAAAGATTGTTGGTTACAAGGATAATGTCGAGATAGAGGAAGAGACTAAGGCCAAAGAAGTAATAAAATTTACGTATGATAACAATGTCATTTACAATAAGATACAAAAGTTGAAAACTAGAAAAGCGGCTGGAATTGATCAGATTTCTGGGGTTATACTAAAGACAATGGGTTGGGATATAGTACCATATCTGAAGTACTTATTTGATTATTGTTTGGCCGAAGGAGCTATACCAGATGAATGGAGAGTTGCTATAGTAGCCCCTGTGTATAAAGGAAAGGGTGATAGACATAAAGCTGAAAATTACAGGCCAGTAAGTTTGACATGCATTGTATGTAAGCTTTGGGAAGGCATTCTTTCTGATTATATTAGACATGTTTGTGAAATTAATAACTGGTTCGATAGAAGGCAATTCGGTTTTAGGAAAGGTTATTCCACTGAAGCTCAACTTGTAGGATTCCAGCAAGATATAGCGGATATCTTGGATTCTGGAGGTCAAATGGACTGTATCGCAATTGACATGTCTAAAGCATTTGATAGGGTGGATCATGGGAGACTACTGGCAAAAATGAGTGCAATCGGACTAGACAAAAGAGTGACTGAATGGGTTGCTATATTTCTAGAAAATAGATCTCAGAGAGTTAGAGTAGGTGAAGCTTTGTCTGACCCTGTAATAGTTGAGAGGGGAGTTCCTCAGGGCAGTGTTATCGGACCTTTATGTTTTCTTATATATATAAATGATATGAGTAAAGGAGTGGAATCGGAGCTAAGGCTTTTTGCGGATGATGTTATTCTCTATAGAGTGATAAATAAGTTACAAGATTGTGAGCAACTGCAACGTGACCTCGAAAATATTGTGAGATGGACAGCAGGCAATGGTATGTTGATAAATGGGGCTAAAAGTCAGGTTGTGAATTTTACAAATAGGAAAAGTCCTCTCAGTTTTAATTACTGCGTTGATGGGGTGAAAGTTCCTTTTGGGGATCATTGTAAGTATCTAGGTGTTAATATAAGGAAAGATCTTCACTGGGGTAATCACATAAATGGGATTGTAAATAAAGGGTACCGATCTCTGCACATGGTTATGAGGGTGTTTAGGGGTTGTAGTAAGGATGTAAAGGAGAGTGCATATAAGTCTCTGGTAAGACCCCAACTAGAGTATGGTTCCAGTGTATGGGACCCACACCAGGATTACCTGATTCAAGAACTGGAAAAAATCCAAAGAAAAGCAGCTCGATTTGTTCTGGGTGATTTCCGACAAACGAGTAGCGTTACAAAAATGTTGCAATGTTTGGGTTGGGAAGAATTGAGAGAAAGAAGAAGAGTTGCTCGACTAAGTGGTATGTTCCGAGCTGTCAGCGGAGAGATGGCGTGGAATGACATTAGTAGACGAATAGGTTTGAATGGCGTCTATAAAAGTAGGAAAGATCACAATATGAAGATAAAGTTGGAATTCAAGAGGACAAACTGGGGCAAATATTCATTTATAGGAAGGGGAGTTAGGGATTGGAATAACTTACCAAGGGAGATGTTCAATAAATTTCCAATTTCTTTGAAATCATTTCGGAAAAGGCTAGGAAAGCAACAGATAGGGAATCTGCCACCTGGGCGACTGCCCTAAATGCAGATCAGTATTGATTGATTGATTGATTGATTGTTATTAAATGTCTTTGGGTGTTTATTTCTCTAAGCACTGCTTCATTAGTTTTCTTCTCAATCCAGCTAGTTCTTGTCATCTTCCTCCATAGCCACATTTCCACTGCCTCTAGTCGTTTCACGTCCTCCTTCAAGAGAGTCCATCCTTCACAGCCATATAGCAGCACACTCCAAATGAACGTTTTGATAAACTATTTCTTTTATTCAGTATTTAAGGATTTATTAGTTAAGAGCTGCTTCTTCTCCTCAAAGGCTTTCTTACACAGGGAAATCCTTCTTTTTATTTCCACAGTGCCTCTATTGTCATCGGTAGTAACTGATCCTAAGTAGCAGAACTTGTGCACCTGTTTTATTAAAATATTTCCAATTCTGAGCTGTGCCTCTGGCTTCATTTTAGATTTGCTTACAACCATAACATTAGTTTTATTTACATTAATGTTAAGTTGGAAATCTTTTAAGATGGATGTTAATTTGTTGAGCATGATCTGCATGTTCTTCTCATTGTCAGCCAGAAGTGCAATATCGTCGGCAAATCTAATACAGTGTACAGTTGTTCCATTTATTTTAATGCCAGGTGTTTTGGATTTTAAAATGTTCATGGCCTCTTCAATGTACAGATTAAATAGAAATGGTGATATGGAACACCCCTGTCTTACTCCTTTTCTGATCCTCACCTTGCATACTTTACCATTACTTTCGATGAAGATAATATCGAGATATTATTAAGTAAATGTATTTCTAAATCATGAAGCGTGAGACAATTTCGTGATATTTTGGCTACCTGTAGCGTGTAATTTTTCGAAAAGTAACGACCGTAGCAAAAAATTAATACTCAAACTTCGAAGGGTAATAGAAAAGATCAAAACAAATATGTTTTATTAAATAAACATACCCCATGTGAGTGGGGGACGCAGATGAATAATACACCGCCGGTATCCCCTGCCTGTCGTAAAAGGCAACTAAAAGGGGCGACCAAGGGATAATAATTTCGTGTGGCTATTTCTAGCCGAGTGCAGCCCTTGTAAGGCAGACCCTCCAATGAGGGTGGACGGCATCTGCCATGTGTAGGTAACTGCGTGTTATTGTGGTGGAGTATAGTGTTGTGTGTGGTGTGTGAGTTGCAGTGATTTTGGGGACAGCACGAACACCCAGCCCCCGGGCCATTAGAATTAACCAATGAAGGTTAAAATCCCCGACCCGGCCGGGAATCGAACCCCCTGAACCGAAGGCCAGTACGCTGACCATTCAGCCAACGAGTCGGACGACCAAGGGATGATGACAGTAGAACCATGATACTACTTGTGACTAGTACCACCTTGCGAGGAAAACCATGGGGGTACGGTACTGTATATAGGAGCAGTACCATTATGTGGGGAACACTGTGGGTCTGGGCGTTGTTTGTGATAAGTGTTATAATGTGTATTCCACTGGTCTTTTCCACGATGTTCAGAATGGGTGTGCGTTACTATGAGTGGTACCACCTTATGAGAAACAGCATGAGTGTACGTTGGCTGTGATTAGTATTGTATCACTATATGAGAAACACCACGGGTTTGCCTGTGGGCATTATCATAATGTGTGATACACCGTGGATCTACATTGCCTATGACTAGTGAACGACACCATGAGTATACGTGGCCTGTGATGAGTTCAACCCAGTGAGGAACACCACGGGAATACCTGCGCCCGTGATTAGTCCCACTGTGTGAGAAGCACACTGGGTCTGCATTGTTTGTGAGTGGAGTCCTTGTTACTGTCTTTTGGCCGAAATCTGAGTTCGATAACAGACAAGAGGTTTCAGATCAAGAATAATAATAATGAAACACTTATCATAACTGGGGTGCGCAGTGGAAAACTAGCCCAGAGGGATCCGGGATGTAAAGAGTGGTAGCAACGTGTGTAATTAAAGGAAAGATAGTTTCAGTAGTAACAACAACAACCTTTACTTCAATGTATATATATACCGTATATAGTGTGTACATTACCGACCAGCGGGGTGCAAGAAAGAATCACGTAAATGATTTCGAATGGGAATTTGAGATGAATTTCACAAGTGAAATGGCGTATGGCTTTTAATGCCCGGAGATTCCAGGAAGAGTTCGGCTCGCCAGGTGCAGGTCTTTTGATTTGACACCCGTAGGCGACCTGCGCGCCGGGATGAGGATGAAATGATGATGAAGACAACACATACACCCGGTCCCCGTGCCAGGGAAATCAACCAATGATGGCTAAAATTCCCGACCCTGCAGGGAATCGAACCCGGGACCCCTGTGACCAAAGGCCAGCACGCTAACCATTTAGCCATAGAGCCGAACAATTTCACAAGTGATGTTGAGGCGAGATATTTGGTGAGTAGATTACAAAGATTGATGAAAACAGCTTTTAGTCTAAACAGTTGACCTAGATCGCTACATATACAGAGACCATTGCCAAAATTATTTACAAAGGGTAATCTCGCAAGAGAATGTATAGAATAATGGAATAAATGGTATGTAAGTTTAGGTAAGCAAAATAACTCTATTCAAGAAGATCAACCATGACATTCATCAACACTGTTAGACAAAAGTTGCTAAATTCTTACACAAGTGTGTCTTAAATCTATGTATAGTGAATCATACAACATTTTAACGAGATATGTGGCAGGGCAGAGAGATGAGGGGGTGGGGCACCGAGATGAGGGAAATAGAGACCGCCGACCCAAAAATAAATGTTCTTATTAAATGCACAAGGAATAAGTGCAAACACGCGAAGATTTGAATTATGCTTTAAAGGTAGGAGCAGTTCGAATGCACTGAAAAGTGTATGTTTTAGCGTGCTTCAAACATCTGTAGCCCATTGACACAGAATGGGATTTAGTGCTCTGTAACTTGCTGGCTCTCTCAACTCCCTCACCATCCGGAGAAAGCTGACATGTTACCTATGTCTCGCCTGAAGAACACCAGCGCTCGATGGGAGCAGAGAACCAAACGACCTCTTCTTAGGCCGGGTGACAAGTATTTATATGATTTCAGAGTTCATTCTAGAAGTCCCGAGGCATAGAGTTGACGTCAGGGGAGCGGGAGAGTCAGATAATAGTCCAAGATGGCGGCTAGTAAGTGAAAAACAAGTGCGGTCGAAGGTAGTGCAATATGAAGTGCGGAGTGATACAAGTTAAGTCCGGGGTATCGAAGCACACGCTTATGTGCGAAACACCATGGATTTGTGTTACCTGTGAGTGGTGACATTCGGTACAATGAGACAGAAACATGGATGTTACTGTTTGAATGTGGACGAAGAAAAAAGCAGGTTATGTAGACACCTCGATATAACAAGAGGCTGTAGCCAGCTGAGATGCGACCATGGGTCTACATTACCTGTGATTAGTACCACAATAGGAGGAACACCATGGTTCTGCTTTACCAGTGATTAGTACCATTATGAGGGGCTCGTCACCTGGAGTTTGGACCACTTTAGATAATACGCATTATCCCAGTAATTAAGACATTGTGAATTGGATCCACTAATTTTATTTCACGATCATTCTTTTTTTCAAAACCATTCGTTTTAGATTCTAGTTAGTGGATACATGTCCGACTCGTTGGCTGAATGGTCAGCGTACTGGCCTTCGGTTCAGAGGGCCCCGGGTTCTATTCCCAGCCGGGTCGAGGATTTTAACCTTCATTGGTTAATTCCAATGGCCCGGGGGCTGGGTGTTTGTGCTGTCCCCAACATCCCTGCAACTCACACATCGCACATAACACTATCCTCCACCTCAATAACACGTAGATATCTACACATGGCAGATGCTGCCCACCCTCATCGGAGGGTCTGCCTTACAAGGGCTGCACTCGGCTAGAAACAGCCACACGAAATATTAAAAAAAAGTGGATACGTTTTGAAGTTTTAATTTGCGTTGCACCTCATACCATTAGGGGCCGCAGTTCTCAGTTTAAGAAATATCCAAGGGAAGAAAGGATGGATTTATAATTTTTTTGGCACTGAAACTCTAAACACTTCCATTTTAACGTCAAATTTCACTGCAGTCTTCAGAGAACTATGTTTAAATATGCCATGAACAAAATTAAGTGATTTAAAATGAAAGCACAGATTAGTTAAATGATATTCAATGGAAACTTGGTTCGCAAATTGGAAAAACATACTGGGTGATTTCCGACAAAAGAGTACTGTTAGGAAAACATTTGCAAACCTTGGGCTGGAGAGACTTGAGAGAAAGGAGACTAAGCGGTACGTCCCGACTTGTCGGTGAAGAGATGGCATGGAATGATACAGGGAGTAAAATTTAAAATTTAAAACTTCGCGTTTCTGGTCACAGACCGCAGGAGTCCCCAAGCGAGCGCCATATGGCTTGTGTCAAGTTAGAATTCAGGAGGACAAATTGGAGGGAACATTTGTTTATAGGAAGATGAGTTACGAGATAGAGTGATTCACCTAGGAGAGATCTGATACATTTCCGACTTTTTAAATTAATTAAGAAAATACTAGGTAAACGGCTAATAGGGAATCAGCCACCTGGGCAAGAACCGTATATGTAGATCAGTGGTGACTGATTTGATTGAACTCAACGGTAGATCGCGTATTCCTAGTAAGCAGGGTCAGAACTGTCTTGGCTTATTTTGCTGTGGTGGCCATTGTTGTACTGTAATTTCGACGTGATGGACTGAACATGTCTACAGGTAAAAGGTTATATAAAATAAAAGCTGATCTCGGCACTGAGTACAGGAACTGCTTAGTACTCCAGTTTCCTACACATCTTGTAAAGATGCTATCTCGCTTTTATTATTTGAAGTATTTCTTTCCTTCATGTGGAAACATAGCCCGACGTGTTATCTTCCTTAATGCTGTCCATACGTTAGGACAGTGCAGCAGTGGAATGTTGTAATTCCCCGTTAGGAGCATCTGATATCATCAGCTGGTTGGTCAGCCAGGCCTGCAGGTGCATCTGACACTCAGAAATGAACTCAAACATCCCAGCTAGCATCAGCCGCTCTGATTGCTGTTGCCTTCTTGATATACACATGCCTTATGGCCGGGGTTCATCTGAAAATTCGCGTTACGGAAGTTACCGTCACAAAATGTGTAAGCTGGCAACCTTTCAGCCTGTGATGAAATGAAATGTCGTATGGCTTTTAGTGCCGGGATATCCCAGGACGGGTTCGGCTCGCCAGGTGCAAGTCTTTCTGTTTGACTCCTGTAGGTGACCTGCGCGTCGTGATGAGGATGAAATGATGATGAAGACAACACATACACCTAAGCCCCGGGCCATTGTAATTAACCAATTAAGGTTAAAACCCCCGACCCGGCCGCGAATCGAACCCGGGACCCTCTGAACCGAAGGCCAGTACGCTGACCGTTCAGCCAACGAGTCGGACAGCCTGTGATGAAAGGTATGGATGGAGGCCCAGACAATGTTACCTACAGTAAAATGATGGAAAGAACAAAACAAACAAAAAGGAATTGGGCTCGATTACTTGAGAAATATTTTACTCAGTTATGATTAAAAATTACTTTCTTTAAAAAATTAGAATTATAATTACTTTACAGAACGTTAGTCTGAAAGAAATCACTGATATTTCAATGTTGTAAATATTTCTTAACAGACAAAGTAGAGGTCCCCATAAAACATAAAATTAAGCAATGTCCTCAATTGTAACGAAATTTGAAGGTCTAAATGTCCCGGAAAGGTTTCAAATTGTGCGTCTCCGATAGCTCTATCAAACTTAAAAAAATTCTGAAATCACTTCCGACCTAAATGCAGTTCCAGAAAAAGACCTTAAACCGCTTGTTTCTTTACGCGTTTTCTTTTTTTATTCAAATCCTAGACAAAGTAACTTATTTACAGAATTCTTCCTGTAATGCGTTCCTTCGTTCAATACCCTGAGTTGGTTTTTGACTCTGCATTGATTCACATTAGCGCTCGTAGTTGTGCTTAAGTGAAACAATGCATTGACTCATATTAGCGCTCGTAGTGGTGCTTAAGTGGAACAATGCATTGACTCACATTAGCGCTCGTAGTGGCGCTTAAGTGAAACAATGCATTGACTCATATTAGCGCTCGTAGTGGTGCTTAAGTGAAACAATGCATTGACTCACATTAGCTCTCGTAGTGGTGCTTAAGTGAAACAATGCATTGACTCACATTAGCGCTCGTAGTGGCGCTTAAGTGAAACAATGCATTGACTCACATTAGCGCTCGTAGTGGCGCTTAAGTGAAACAATGCATTGACTCACATTAGCGCTCGTGGTCGTGCTTAAGTGAAACTCTGCATTGACTCACATTAGCGCTCGTAGTGGCGCTTAAGTGAAACAATGCATTGACTCACATTAGCGCTCGTAGTGGCGCTTAAGTGAAACAATGCATTGACTCACATTAGCGCTCGTAGTGGTGCTTAAGTGAAACAATGCACTGACTCACAATAGCGCTCGTAGTGGCGCTTAAGTGAAACAATGCATTGACTCACATTAGCGCTCGTAGTGGCGCTTAAGTGAAACAATGCATTGACTCACCACTAGCGCTCGTAGTGGCGCTTAAGTGAAACAATGCATTGACTCATATTAGCGCTCGTAGTGGCAGAAAAAAGGCAAACTGCCAATCTAATCGACCAGATAAGCCATCATGCCGGCAGATAGTAAGAAACGTTTAATGTGTCCTTTGCGTTTGGAAAAGTGGAGAAAACAGCGAAAATTAATTACAAATGCACCAACATGATTCAATGAATTGAAATGACGTATAGCTTTTAATGCTGGGAGTGTCCGAAGACATGGTCGGCTCGCCAGGTGCAGGTCTTTTGACTTGACTCCCGTGGGCGACCTGCACGTTGTGATGAGGATGAAATGATGATGAAGACGACACATGTACCCATCCCCGTGCCAGCGAAATTAACCAATGACGGTTAAAATTCTCGACCCTGCCGGGAATCGAACCCGGGACCCCTGTGACCAAAGGCCTACACGGTAACCAAGAAAAACCAAACCTCGGGGGGTTAATTGATTAAGAAAGTAAAAAAGAAATTAGAAGTAACATTTATTTCGGTAAAAATAAAGATTACAAGTAAAAATATTTACTAAGAATGTGACCGTTACAAGTAATTCGATTACTCTTGTTACCTAGCAACCGTGGAGGCTATGTTTTATGGCTGGCGGTCATTTACATTTCGGTCTAGAAAGCCATGAATAACGGCCGAGAGGATTCGTCGTGCTGACCACACGACACCTCGTAATCGGCAGGCCTTCGGGCTGAGCAGCGGTTGCTTGGTAGGCCAAGGCCCTTCAGGATTTTAGTGCCATGGGATTATTTTAGGTTAGGTTAGGTCATCTAAAATTAGCAGCCGTTGATGGATGGCCGTGACCGAGAGACATGATAGTAACAATTTGATTTTCCTAAAGTGGTTAATTTTTCTTCTTTCGCTATTTGCTTTACGTCATATTGGTAATCGGTTACGATAGGCCAGGAAAGTACTAGCATTATCTTTAATGAAGGCACAGCCCCGGATTTTTCCTGGAGTGTAAATGAGAAAACACAGATAGCTATCTATAGAGCTGCTGTTAGTGGGGTTGAAATCGTGCTACGCAGCAAACTTGCTCGGTGATTGCTGTTTCTAACAGGTGATCTACACGTTTAGGAGTCAAATGCGTTCGTTATTTTACAATTGAATTCTCTGCAATAACTTCCCATTCCCAAGTCATTGTTGTTTAACGTTCCAGGTATGAAACATGTTGTACAGAAGTGTACTATAACTCTCAAGTGATTAACAATCATAAACAAGGTAACGGAGAAAGTAATGACACAAAGTAATTGTTGTTTTCCCTTTTCTTTTCGATACGATACTAGTGAATCACGGCGGGAAAGATAAGGGGGTTGTCCGGCTCTTTGGCTGAATAGTCAGCGTTGTAGCCTTCGATTCTTGGGCCCCGGGTTCGATTCCTGGTCTGGCCGGGGATTTTAACCTCGTCTGGTTAATTTTTTCAATCAATCAATAAATACTGATCTGCATTTAGGGCAGTCGCCCAGGTGGCATGTTCCCTATCTGTTGTTTTCCTAGCCTTTTCCTAAATGATTTCAAAGAAATTGGAAATTTATTGAACATCTCCCTTGGTAAGTTATTCCAATCCCTAACCCCCCTTCCTATAAACGAATATTTGCCCCAGTTTGTCCTCTCGAATTCCAACATTATCTTCATATTGTGATCTTTCCTACTTTTATAAACACCACTCAAACTTATTCGTCTACTAATGTTTTTCCACGCCATCTCTCCACTGACAGCTCGGAACATACCACTTAGTCGAGCAGCTCTTCTTCTTTCTTTCATTTCTTCCCAGCCCAAACTTTGCAACATATTTGTAACGCTACTCTTTTGTCGGAAATTACCCAGAACAAATCGAGCTGCTTTTCTTTGGAATTTTTCCAGTTCTTGAATCAGGTTATCCTGGTGAGGGTCCCATACACTGGAACCATACTCGAGTTGGGGTCTTACCATAGACTTATATGCCCTTTCCTTTACATCCTTACTACAACCCCTACAACCCATAGGTAACTACAGCCTCTGCGGCCGGCTCGGGGGCTGGGTTATTGTGTTCGTCTTTTAAAATTAATGGCTTCTTCCATAGGTAACTACAGCCTCTGCGGCCGACCTCTCACCGCTGGATACCGTATTTCAAATCCCGGTCACACCATGTGATATTTGTGCTGGACAAAGCGGAGACAGGACAGGTTCTTCTCCGGGTAGGCATACTCCGGTTTTCTCCGTCATCTTTCATTACAGCAGCACTCTCCATTATCATTTCATTTCATCTGACAGTCTTATCAGTGCTCCAGAGGAGTACAATAGGCTTCGGCAGGCGGCGCATTTCCTATTCTCGCCGCTAGATGGGGGCTTCATTCATTCCATTCCTGACCCGGTCAGATGACTGGAAACAGGCTGTGGATTTTGATTTCCATAGGTATCTATACAATTAAATAAATCATTCCAATGAAATCTTTGTTTCTTATCCTTAGTTTATTAGGCATAAAAATTAGCTTAAATTAATTTCAATGTAACTTAATAAAATGGTTCTTATATTTAATTTAATAGAATAAATAAAATAGGATGGATACACGCTAATTCAACTAATATTTTACTAACATAAATTTAATTAAATTTAACCCTTTGTTGCCTGACGGTACTTTAAAGTACCATCTCATATTTCATGGCTTTGGAATTATTCAGTAAATCCTACCCTTGTATTTTCCTCATGTTCTTTCAAGTAACTAATTCTCGAAACAGAGATATATCATTTTTGAGGTTGGTATTGATGACAAACGCAGGAGATCGTTTTATTCTTAGGAGTGTAGTCATAGTGTTACCACTGTAAAGAAAGGACATTTTGATTGATTATTTCTTAGCTCCTATTGTTACATTCGACCTGCAAGTGATCTTAGTACATGTAAGTATGCTTCTGTAATACAATAAAATACTCAAATTGATGAAATTTGTAATTGGTGTGGATATATAGCTAGTAAATGGTGAGGTACTTAGAAGTACCGTCAGGCCATATGGAGGGTCTCATGTTAGTCATATCCAAAACCGAAAGTAATGCTTTCCTTCGATGGACATCAGTGTTTCTCTTTGGCAAGACAGTAAAGGTGTGTGCTTAGCATCTAATTTCCATGGAACAGAAGGATAGAAGTAATGTTACTGTTGATTGCCCGGTTGTTGTGCAAGACTACAATGCACACATGGGTGGAGTGGACCATGCTGACAGACTTCGAGGCGTATTTGGTTTAGACCATCGATCCATAAATGGTGGCATAGATTATTTTGGGGAATGATTGAGATAGCATTTGTCATTGCCTACATCATATACTGTAATCTGCATGAAAAAGTCCCTCTAATGGCATTCTGGCGTAATGTGGTCCTAGGACTGATGAACCAGAAAGAAATTCCTCTTCCAGGAAAACTTTCACGTGATATGAGGTCACCAAAGTCACCAGAGCAAACTTGTCTACCAAAAAGGAGGAAAACAGAATATTCTGTGCCCAGTGATGTCAGACTAAGTAATCGTGGAAATCATTTTGTTGTTTTTGTAAAAAACCGTGGTCGATGTGAGGTGTGTTCGAGAAAGAAGGTGCAGTCAAGACCGCATTCAAAGTTTACTACATGTAGTGTTTTTCTTTGCTGCAATGAAAAAAAAAACTGCTTTGCAGAGTATCATAATGTGTCAGCTGTATAGGATGTATGTAAGATGTTCTACACATGAACAATAATATTACGAAACTTCACTCTTATTACACATATTTGCTTTAAATTTTGCTTTTACATTTTTGTAATAGTTTTAGGTATGAAAAACATGTTCTACTAATATTTCGAGACAATAAATGTTATATAATTCCAAAATGTGAACATTCTTATCTACCCAAATATGAAGAGTCCTATATGCCTGACGGTACTTCAAAGTACCAGGCCCCAAAAACATACCAAAAATTAAAATTATGATTTGAAAGTATTAGCATTTACTATTTGAACATATTCCATTAGAATGAGGTGAAAAAATCAAGTATACTTATTATTTTTCACTATTCAGGCAACAAAGTGTTAAGGAATCATTACTAGTATTAAAACCTTCGTGGCTCAAGCGGCAGCGCGGCGGCCTGTCACTACTGGGTTCCGTGGTTCAAATCCCGGTCACTTCACGTGACATTTATGCTGGACAAAGACGTGGCGGAACAGGTTTTTCTCCGGGTACTCCGGTTTTCCCTGTCATATTTCATTCTAGAAAAACTCTCCAGTATCATTTAATATCATATGTCAGTCAATAATCATTGCCCCAGAGGAGTGTGACAGGTTTTGCTGCTAGATGGGGTCTTCATTCAGTCTCTTCTTGACCCCGTCAAATGACTGGAAACAGGATGTGGATTTTCGTTACTAGTATTAATGATCTCTTGGTACCAAGTTATATATCTAGAGTCAACATCCTGAAGAAGAACATGCCTTATTTTTTTTTTTTCTTGCCAGTTTCTTTGCTACGGACTGAACGCTAACACATCCTATCGACCGTATACAATAAGTGTCTAAATGATCGGTAACTGTGATATTCTATTTTGCGGTCTATAATCTGTTAACAGAAAAATGTTCTAATTTTGTACACATATAGAAAAGATAAAAATTAAAAAGGGACTAAGCGCAAAAATTGATTGTTTCATGATTTTCAGTTTAAAAGAATGTATGTAACAATCCAATGTTTGTTTAAAGGGCTTGCAGCAGAAAAGCGTGTACGTGTAAAAGTGTCGAAGTTCTACTTTTCTTCACTAGATACAGTGCTTTCACTGTGATCAGAACACTTTTTAAAGATTTCAGTTGATAAAACTAGAATGCAAAATGATATTTGTTCTGAAAGACGTAGATCCTTTAGTCATATTTATCTGACGGAAACATCTTTATGACGTTGTAAATTCAGTGTAAACTGATTAAAAGGATAAGTACTGGAACGTTAAATATTTCCCAGGCTTCCTGGATTAAAATCATTAGCGAAAATCATTGAGTTGCTTGTAAGTAAGATATTTAATGATATTTCTATCTGGATCACCCGCAAAATTTCAATAAACTAGAAGATGGCAGCAAGATCTAGTAACTACGAAGAAGCAGAATTTTTTCAGTTAAAAAGGGTATAATGTAACAAACCAATTGTTATGTAAAGAGCTTCTAGCAAGAAAAAAAATGGAGGAAGTAGTGTTTAGAACAACCAAAATATGGAGCATCACAAGTAAGAAGAAAGGAAACTTGAGAAAAACAATGCCTTATTTGCCAGAAGAACTCAAACAATGTAATTACAAAGGTTTGCAGTTTTGTGTGGACTAATATCGAGGAGTGTCTGTTCAGAACGTCCTGTTTCCACCGTGAGAAAGTTGTGGGAAAAACGCAACAAACGTAAAATAAAGGGCACGTGGAACGTACCCATGATTGGGTTTGGTACAAATGTTATGGAATTAGATCTTCCCGGTCTCGATTACCCATGGCAATCGATAATATTCAACTACTGTAATGCATGTGGAAGAAGTACTGATTTAGTTCTTCAAGTGGAAATAGCACCTTTTGGACAGACACACTTCAATTGTTGCTGTATCAAAAACACAAATAAAATACATTTGATAACGAAAGACGCAGAAGCTTTAGTCATATTTAGCTGATGGAAACATCTTTATGACGTTGTAAATGCAGTGTAAACTGATCACAAGGATAAATAATCTTGTAAGTACTGGAAATTTAAATATTTCTCAAGCTTCCTGGATTAAAATAATAAACAAAAATCATTGAGTTGCTTGTAAGGGAGATATTTAATTGTATTTCTACCTATACTTCTATGGTATTATATTTCTATGGTAATTCTGCCTTTTTTCCTTGCCAATTTCTTCGCTACGGACTGAACGTAACACATCCTATCGACCGTATACAATAAGTGTCTAAATGATCGGCAACTGTGATATTCTATTCTGTGCTCTATAACCTATTAACACCAAAATCTTCTAATTTGATACACATATCAATACAATAAAAAACTGTCTACGTGCCAGGAACGTGACCTGATTAGTTGCAAGAACATGCTACACAGATCCAATCTTAGATTCCAGTTTCCATTCGTACTTAAGTAATTCTTCTTCGCAAATATGTGCCACTTTTTCTTTTTTATAGAACTTGTGTGCTAATTCGTTTTAAAACATTACCAAGTCATAAAACATGGGTTTTTTCTGCTTTTCTCTGATTTCATGTTTTGGCACTTTATTATAGTATTCGTATACTATGAGTTAGGATAACATTGATACAGGCTCCTACAATACTACAGACTCTTCCCCTACTCACAAATGCTTAAACATCACACCAAGACTGTCAGGCATTGCAATGTTAACGGAGGGCATTTTGAACATTTCATGTGGTATGCTGGAAAGTTCTGTTTCTGTGCGTTTTCCATGATTTATGTACTATGTAGAAAATTAGTTCTAACATGGAAATAAAGCGTTTTCTGGCCCGTTTCCATACAAATTTTTTTTACTTGTCAGGAACGTGACCTGAAAGTTTAGCCATACGTTATTCTTACAGTCTGTATACAAACAATATTATAGTTTTATTGATATGGATAGATAAGTTTTTTTACAAGCTGCTTTACCTCGCACCGACACAGATAGGTCTTATGGCGACGATGGGACAGGAAAGGGCTAGCAGTGGGAAGGAAGCGGCCGTGGCCTTAATTAAGGTACAGCCCCAGCATTTGTCTGGTCTGAAAATGGGAAACTACGGAAAACCATATTCAGGGCTGCCGACATTGGGATTCGAACCCACTATCTCCCGAATACTGGACACTGGCCGCACTTAAGCGACTGCAGCTATCGAGCTCGGTAATTATAAGTTTTAGATAATCACTCTGAATACCTTTTTCAAGTAGATGCATTTCAATAACTGTTACGATATTTGAGTCCTGTATGTCAGAGGAACAAAGGACATGTTTTGTCACGGACAAATATTCTCTTTACTTCATGTGTTGTCCAGAAAGGAATGGCATCATGAGGCTGATCTGATGTTTACACATCGGTCAAACGGAGTTACAAAGCAACAATAAGCCAGCGAATATCCCTCTAGTATCAACTACTGTACCTCCATACAGACGTGTGATTACTGACAGATATTCTCTTTGATTATTTGAAGCGATAGAATTTTTAATGCTTTGTAATACAGATCTATTGAATGCACTGGGAAAAATGATATCAGAAGCTATGGTATGCCTTTGTACTCAACAGTTTTTGTTTAGTATTAAGGTTGTAATCAGGAAAACAATGGTTTTGGTATATTGATTCCAATGCATTGTTCCATCTCTTTCAAAGATATTATATTGCATATAACCCACCCTTTGTTCTGTATTACTCATATTATCAAAGCGAGTATTCTGCTGTCCTCGGTATTTTTAATACAACACGTGCCGAAATGAAAAAAATTAAATATGTTCGAATAGAGTGAAACATGCCCACTCAGAAGTATGTAAAACACTAATTAAAATATCCAACAATCAAGGATGTTATCTAAAATGATTCAGTTGTGTAAATAGGTAGCAATGAAATGAAATGTCGTATGGCTTTTAGTGCCGGGATATCCCAGGACGGGTTCGGCTCGCCAGGTGCAGGTCTTTCTATTTGACACCCGTAGGTGACCTGCGCGTCGTGATGAGGATGAAATGATGATGAAGACAACACATACACCCCACTCCCGTGCCATTGGAATTAACCAATTAAGGTTAAAATCCCCGACCCGGCCGGGAATCGAACCCGGGACCCTCTGAACCGAAGGCCAGCACGTTGACCGTTCAGCCAGCGAGTCGGACAATAGGTAGCAATTTGGTTACATGATATTCGCACACGTAAGTTCCAATTTTTTGCAACAGAGACAACCTTGGAAGTGGAATATTTACCGTGGGACTGTGAAAAGGCAAGCGACATTGGAGGAAAATGTAAATGTAAGGAAAATTATGTCACAAAATATAGAATTTTCGTTTCTTCATGAAAAGAACAGTAAACGTTCAGGCCGATATCACTGAGTGACTTAAATTCTATGGGAAAGTCTGGCAGAGTCCATTCTTCCCAAATGCCCTGTAACAGAGACAGGCGCTTCGTATCTGTGATTGTGGATCTCACTGTATCCCACCGACACAGATAGGTCTTACGGCGACGATGGAATAGGTAAGGACTAGTAGTGGGAAGGAAGCGGGTACAGCCCCAGAATTTGCCTGGTGCGAAAATGGGAAAGCATGGAAAGCCATCTCCAAGGCTGCCAACAGTGGAGTTCGAACCCACTTTCTCCTGAATGCGAGCTAATAGCTACGTTATCCAAACCACACAACTACTTGCTCGGTGATCTCATAGCATCTCTCATTAAGGTGCTCTTGGCATCTACTCTCCACAGGTGGCACCACTTCTATGTAAAAGAAGGAATAGGCGTAAATTGCATGCACTACGGATTAAACTAATCCTGAAATGACTTGCGTTTTACGAAATCTAATTTCAGGTGCTCGCAACTTGTTTGGCTGAAAAAATTCACCGAAAAAATCAAATCAGAGCAAACGAATAGTAGGATAAATCTCTAAAATTAGTAAAAGAATTGAAAATAACTACCCAAATGTTTATAAGAATGGACAAGATAATGTGGTGATTATAGAATGTATATAATAACAAAACTTTTTAAGCTGTATTTAAGCAGAAAATTGTAAAACATTTACATGAGATACTATGAATATACTATAGTTGTTCTTTTAACTATGCAACTTGTATATGGTAAATGTATTGCATCTCTATACTGAGTATAAATCATTTTCTGTTGTATTCTCTCGTAAAACATCACTTTACCTAGCGAGTTGGCCGTGCAGCTGTGAGATTGCGTTCTGGAGACAGGAGGTTCGAACCCCAGTGTCGGCAGCCCTGAAGATGTTTTTCCGTGGATTCGGTGCGACGTAAAGCAGATCGTAAGAAAAAAGTTTACTTAAGATGCTTTGTTATCTCTTAATTCTATTACTTGTATATCTGATATGTATTTCACCTACATGAGCCACAGGTGAGTGTCATTTACGAGAATTTTTTTTTACATAAGGAAAGAAAATCAAGGAAATGGAGTATACTTTGTGCAGTTAAGACAATTAGGGTAGCGGCACACTTACCATGAGACTGTGAAGAAACAAGCAAAATTGGAGAGGAATGTAAGGACAAGGAAAATTTATGTAAAGACGAATATAAACTTGTCTTAAATTACGAAACTAAGAATGGAGGAAGCCGGGGAGAATAAAAAATGTTTAATAACTAGATTCAACAACTATTTGTTTCGCTCGGAGGCTTGCAGACTGAACGCTGAAAGGCATAAGAGTCTATAATGATAATGTATGTAATAATTAGATCAAAGGAATAGCACAAATTAAATCCAAGAAATATGAAGACACACACGATACAAGTAACAAGAAGTTTGTTCCATCGTTATCTACGCAGATCAATGTCGTACGCACATTCGACCCACACAGAACTTAACTGTTGGTGGGGGGGGGGGGGCGTAAAGTAGGGCCTATGGTTTAGTCTGGGGCCGATGACCTTAGATGTTAGGCCCCTTAAAATAACAAACATCATCATCATCATCATCATCATCATCATCATCATCATCATCATCATCATCATCATGGTTTAGTCTCGTTCGCACAGAGTTGGCAACATCCACGTAACATTTGAGCAACTGGAGAGAGATGAGTAGGAAATATTCGGAGAGGGGTTATATTAGCGCATCCCCAATATTCCTTATAAATTTTAAAACAAACCAGCATATATCCGCAGCTTCGCCCGCGTTTATTAATTCAACCGTTAGATATAATTAAATCATGTATTTAAATGTAAAATCAAAAACAATATATTTATTAACACACATCGTTTTTAAGTAAATAGTATGAAATGCATTATTTCACTTTTAATTGTATAGTTACTTTCAATAATTAAGATGTTGCAGGGTACAAATTATTTTTAAACAATATGAAAGACCGTATCGTATAAAACCAACTAATTTTCCCTTATAGAGCTTCCGAATAAACAGTATTAAGTGTCCTTCCATTTGGAGCTATGACGTTTAAAGTGTTTGCCTTTCCAGCTCTTGAACAACCTACGTACAGTTGACCACGGGAGAAGCACCGTTTCCGAAGGTCGTGTCCTACAACTTTAAGCGATTACCCTTTTGCATTGTTGATGCACAGAGCGAAACTCACTCAAACAAGGGACTGCAGACGTCTGAATTGAAATGGTATATCCGAAGGCATGATTTGAATCCGAGGAATGAATATTACTTCACCCGCATTCCCTAAAATTTTAAATGAAGGAAATGAATATCAGGTAAATATGAAATGACAAACATAATACATAATTACAACGACTAAAAGGTAATATAAATAATTAATAAAACCTTCTCTGTGCAAGATTATTCTAAGAATGTGCCTAAGATAAAAGTTCATATCTCTGTGTGCCGTCTATTTGGCTGGGCATTGCACACACATAGACAAACACTTCCGGATGTTACGGACTGAGTGTGGCTCCTCGTGTCGGGGACCGAAAATGGCTTCCTACGCCATGGACTTAAAATGGCTCCTTGACTTGTATCTATCTATGAATCCATGCATTTAATTTTGGTGATAGCACGATGGATTGTCATATCCCAACACACGTTTTCCACCGGTTTTTCGTTCATACTTCACAAAAGAAGGCAAAAATTAAAAATCTAGCTTCGAGGTGCATTTAGACCTCCATCCATATAACTTGGTTAAACATTTCAGATCACTGCGTGCCGTAGATTTGGCTGGCATCGCGCAAAGACAGACAGACAAACACTTTTATTATAATAGATAATGTCAAATACTGCCTGCTGTCATTTCTTGATGGATAGAGAACTTTTGCATCCATCTCTTGGCACATCCAGAGTAAAGTGTAGCTTTCACCGAAGTCACAGTCAACATCCATGGCTGTGACAATATGGAAGTTGCTGGGGTATGGGCAGTGCTGAAATGAAATGAAATGGCGTATGGCTTTTAGTGTCGGGAGTGTCCGAGGACATGTTCGGCTCGCCATGTGCAGGTCTTTCGATTTGACACCCGTAGGCGACCTGCGCGTCGTGATGAGGATGAAATGATGATGAAGACGACACATACACCCAGCCCCCATGCCAGAGAAATTAACCAATGATGGTTAAAATTCCAGACCCTACCGGGAATCGAACCCGGGACCCCTGTGACAAAAGGCCAGCACGCTAACCATTTAGCCATGGAGCCGGACATGGGCAGTGCTGAGTAATGACATTCAGAGCATGACTAGTGCATCTGAGTGTTATGAAAGGTGCTGCGCATAGGGTCAGTCGTGCTGCAATAGTACTTTCTGACCCAGTGAGGAAAGCAATGGCAAACTACCTCACTCCTCATATTGCCTAGTACTCCTCATTTTGGTGCTGCTATTGGTTTTGGGGGTTTCCTTATAACCGCATAACCTTTGGTGGTGCTATTTGAGGATCCAACCAGCCTCTGGGCTGATGACCTAACAGACAGACACAATGCCAAATGCTTATTTTGCTAAGAAATAAACAATTTTTCAAACGGGAAACAAAGCATATTACGGTGATATTTCTAAGATGACTACGTCACTGTTACAAATGTTAAACATTATTTCTTATCGTAAGAATAATTGTGATATTTGAATCTTTAGTAAAAGAGACTGATAACCAGGATGCACAAAAATACGAAATAAATTGATGCAGTTAGGGGCACGCAGCTGTGAGCCTGCATCCGGAAGATAGTAGGTTCGAACACTACTGTAGGCAGCCCTGAAAATGGTTTTCCATGGTTTACCATTTTCACACCATGCAAATGCTGGGGCTGTACCATATTTAAGGACACGGCCACTCCTGGACCTTTCCTATCCCATCATCGCCATAAGGCCTACGTGTGTCGGTGCGACGTTAAGCAAATTGTAAAAAAAAAAAATGATAAGAATTTAAATTATTATACGATTTTGATAAATAAATCAGGGTGCGGAGTGAAATCTGATAGTATTTGCTCTTATCGGGGGAACCAATGATGTAGGGGATTGTGGACAGTAGCTCTAAGTACGAAATGACATTTTCATGCCAAGACAGTGCGAGATAAGGGAGAGAGATGTAGGCTAGTAATTAGAAGAAGAAGAAGAAGAAGAAGAAGAAGAAGAAGAAGAAGAAGAAGAAGAAGAAGAAGAAGAGGAAGATGAAGAATAAGAGTACCGATAATAGTTAATGGTACAGTACATAAACACACAACTACTGTATTGTGTTATTCATTTCTCACCCCCACTCGAAGCTGAGAATTGCATTTTGAGGCTATATTCATGTCCAATTTGAAAACAACTTCATTCTCATAATGCCGATGTCTGGATTTTAAACATTTCAGTAGACATTTCTGGATGGTACAGAGATATTTCCCATTTCATCCTATCGTTTAAGAGAGTCGTCACAAAAAAAAATCCACTTATTGTATGGACCCATATTATGTTGCTACGTGATTTCCTTCAGTAATATTGGTATCCATTCATTTGAAACAGGGAGTAAAGAATACAGGGAGCTGCCCGCTACACTACTCTCTGTCGCTATCGCTTGAAGCCAACGGCCACGCCCCCCATGGTTACCAAAACATGGCAGTTTTTACGTTGTGGATATATACAAAAAGACATTTTCTCGGGAGTAAGGAAACTTCGAATCGCTCAATGAAGTACAATCGTTTTCAAAATAACACGGCGATTAACTGTAACAAAGTTTTCTGGCAAACCAACCTATTAATGCATTTTTACTGAGCTCAAAGGAAGCGTTTCTCATGACCCACAGTCTTAAATCTACCCTCTCGCTAGTTGTCTATCGGTACTATAAACCGAGTATATTAAAAAAATAGATGCAAATCTTCACCAGATATCAGTAAAGATAAGGAGTAGGCTGTTAATAATGGCATACCGCAATCTGAACTTTAGGGGAATAAATCACCAAACTGGGCTTAGCAACATTGCTTACTACATATTTTTTACTAGTGGTGGTGATTATTGTTTTAATAGGAAGTAAAACCATCAAGCGAACCATCCTCTGACACCAGTGGAAACAATACAGGACTCAGCTAAGGGCCCCTTGGATGCCAACCCACACTCCGAAGTTAAGAGCCCTTAGGCTCTTAATCGCCTTTTACGACACGTGGTGGTGATTATTGTTTTAAGAGGGAGTACAACTAGGCAATCATCCTCTATTAATACTAATAAGAGAGAAATGAAGATATCGACCAAAGAAAGACAAGGGCCATGAAAGGCGAGAAAATGAGACTCCCTAGCCCACGAATCCACGTACAGCCTCAGGGTCGGAAAAGAACAAGAGATGACCATCGGAAGTCGGACATGATAGATTAAAATTAGCCTGGCAAAAGTGGAATGAATGCCAGGACTCAGCTAAGGGCCCCGTGGTTGCCAACCCATGCTCCCAAACTGAGAGCTCCTGGGGCATTTAAGTCGCTTCTTACGAAAAGCAGTGTATACCGTGGGTGTTGTCCTACTACACCCACCTCCCCAGGGATTTTTACGACAGGCAAGGAGATACCGTGGGTCTTCTTCTGCCGTAAAAGGAAGTACAACTGGGCAATCATCCTCTATTAACACTAATTAAGAGGAAAAATGGAAAAGATCCGACAATTCGAAAAATGAAGGTATCGGCCAAAGGAAGACAAGAGCCACGAAGGGCGTGAAAATGAAAAACTCTCTAGGCCTCGAGTGCTCTAATTCTGTAAGTAAGAAAGGAATGCTAAAAAATAGTAGGTAATGCATTCTCCTTCATAACAACTTTCTTCATGGACCAATCACATAATTCCGGTTGGAAATGTGCTGAACATATTCTGGTGTAAGGAAAAGGTATCCGATTTTCCCTTCTAATGGCCTTAATCCACTCTGCTCTCCTTTCTTCACGAACAGGAAACCCCAGGAAAAATTGACGATAAACAACAAGTCTAACCTAAAAATTCTTACAAAAATTGAACGGTGCTTCTGAGACTCCGAAATACAATGGAGGTAATGTACTGTAGGCCTACTACATATTACAAGCCATACTTAGAATCTTATCTGTGAGATGTTATTCCAGGAATAATTTTGGATTTCCGATTCTTGCAACCGTATGCACAACACGACATTGTAAGAGCTACAACTAAATATTAGTATCTCTTTTACATTTTAGCGTGTCGTACAGTGTTTGCATCTGAAAATTCCCGCAATTACAATCTTCGTACACCGTATTCACTTCAATGAGCTGTGATAGAATTTGACAATCAAAAAAGAACGTGCGTTCTCGCATCTATTCACGACCACGCCCCCTATGTAGAGCACTGTCACTGAGCTTCACTCTCAGAGCTCCAAGGCATCTCCCTGTATTCTTTACTCCCTGATTTGAAATACCGTAGTAGGGATGATGGGAAAAAGCACTGTTAGCCCCTGCGTCTAAAGCTCCCCCTGTTGTTGTAACTTTTAATTCAACCTCCAGCCAGCCTTTTCTCTTCCACTACGTTCATCCTTCCAAGTTTTTTTAAAAGCGTGATTGGCTCGGCCAGTAAAATCCCTGGGCGACCAATAAAAAGACTTGAAATGGGCCTCTGAACAGCCATAATGCCAAACCTAATGCTCGGCCGAATTAACCGGTGGGACAATACGATAATTAGCCGGGGCAAGAGGAAGGGGGCGGGAGGAGGTACAAATCAGGGGGGCGGGATAGGGTGGGTTGGGGTGGAAACGAAGTCGGGCGCGACTCCCAGAGGGGCCGTGGAGCGCGTCTGGAGGCGGAAAGCGGCACTCAGGTGGCCGGTTTGCCACCCCCACGCCAGGGGCCCATCATGACCAGTAATTGGCGGCTGGATCAGTTACGGACAAATATACATCATGGCCGCGGCACGGTCGTTATTGAAAACGGAGCTTCTATCCATCTCAGTTAATGGCTCAAGTGCTAATCCTCAGCCTAGTTCGGGATTACAGGCCGTGCAGGGATTGAAGAAAACACTGCGTGTACAGCTGGACCGGTCTTGCTAGCGACCTGTACTGATCGATTCTTGCCGCTGTTACAATACCCTACGCCTACCAATCATCCGTATGTCTATACTAGCTAAACTACCTGTTCTTCTTGCGGATTTATAAGCAAGGATTGTGTGTACGTTCAGTCTTCAGCCCTAAGACTGGTTGGATCTTCAACAGCTCTGCCATCAGCTGTCATAGATGGTCTAGACATCACTCAAGAGGCGTACTAGGGAAATGAGGAGTGAGGTAGTTTCCCGTTGCTTTCCTCACCGAGCCAGAAGTTGCTATTACATATCAGTCTGCCAAGCCCACTGAAATGCATGCACCCCCTATGAGCAACATTTTCACACCATTTATAGGAGGGACTGGCTGGAGAAGGAATGGCATTACTAGCATCGCTCATACCTCAGTCACTTTCATATTGTCAAAGCCAAGGATAAGACAGAGACAGATCAATGAAAGTAACAAAATTACTCTAGCCCATACCAGAAGACATAGTGCACTGTAAACACTAGGTCCTGCCAGCAAAGGCTTAACGTCGTTAAACTGCTAGCTGTTTTACGTCGCACCGACACAGATAGGTCTTACGGCGACGATGGGACAGGAAAGGGCTAGGAGTGGGAAGGAAGCGGCCGTGGCCTTAAGTAAGGTACAGCCACAGCATTTGCCTGGTGTGAAAATGGGAAAGCACGGAAAACCATTTTCAGGGCTGCCGACAGTGGGATTCGAACCTACTATCTCCCGAACGCTGCGTCGTTAAATTAAAGGGAGTAGCAAAGGCCTTTCCTGGTAATATTAAATTTAATAGATTTACATTCCTGTTTCTCTGGAACTGTCCAAGGTAATAAAAATAAATTTTGCTAGGATGTAGATTCATACGTAACTGGAGGACCCGAGCTGCAGGTCAGAAAACTCGTATTGGTATTTCTGTCGTAATCGTATTGTTTTGTCTGACCTTTTCACTAGTTTTATGTAGCGCGTTATGGTATAGCAACTTCTGGTTCAGTGAGGAAAGCAACCGGAAACTACCTCACTCCTCATTTCCCTAGTACGCCTCTTCAGTGATACCTAGGCCATCTATGACAGCTAAGGATGGAGCTGTTGAGGATCCAACCAGCGTTCGGGCTGGGGACTGAACATTCACACACACACACACACACACCCCACACATACACATATTAAAAATTGAAATTTGAACATTTAAAATGAAATGCAAAATAGTTCTTGGTACTAAGTATCGCGGCACAGTGTGTGAATTTTAAATCATTGAATATATTTTTTCTGTTCGTTTTGGCCTACTAGGAACCACGGGGCTCGTCTTAACTCTTAGCTTCTGCTTTTTCTTGACCCAGAACACGTTCATTTTCTGGCTGTGTGCCTGCTTCCTTCCGTCCATCCACATTGGTCTGGTTGTCCCTGTATTCTTTTTACTTGTGAGGTACAGTGGGAAGACTCGCTGTAGGATGGTCTGTCGGTACTGAGATCGGTTCTCTGTGGTCCCTAATGGGATCCGTGGTTCCTTTAGGTCTGATTTTGCTGAGGTGATCTACTTGGTCTTGGAAGCTTTTACCCTGCATTTTTTTTCTAGACTATGTGCTTGTAAACTATGTAAGTGAAGATGCTAAATTTCACCCTGATTTATGGGGCAGTGTACCAACAAATGTTATGGAGTCGGTTCATCGGCATTTAAAACAACAGTTTTATAAACATCATCCGCGAGTTTACGAAAACTTTAAAGCAATTGCAAAGTGAAGCTTGTCTGTGCTTTAACACAGTACATACCACGAAAAAATAAATAGACGTCGCCGTCAAAATAGCCGTGTTGTTCTTGAATTTCGCGAAAAATAGCAACGTAGTGAATTACCCTTACTGGAGTGCGTGAAAGGAATTGCACATCGGTTCCAGCCAATCCCACCTTAGGACATCTGTTTCTTCGGAGCAAGCAGTGTGCTGCGCTGCCAGTTTTAAAGACAAGCTGTTGTACACTTCATGTTGGCGGTAGTGATTACTAATATTTAGCGGTAAAGATAATTATGTGAAATTTTGCTATGATGAAAATGGGACGTTCTGCGGTAAAGCTAGGCTGTTTTGCGGAAATGCAATCCGCTGCTCTCCGGTATCATTTCATCTGTTAGTCATTAACCATTGCTGCTGAGGATTGCGACAGACTTCGGCAACCGGCTCAATTCCTATCCTCGCCATTAGATGGCAGCTTCATTCATTCCACAATGCGGTCGAATGACTGGAAACAGCCTGAGGATATTCATTTTCATTGTGTACGTAGATCTTGTAAATGAATTATTGGAAGTGAATTTACACAGCTGCCTTTGTTAATGAGAACAGTTAATTCTTACTAGCTACCAATACAGAAATGTGACTTCACACTTTCGTTTTGACTGGTCCACATACGAAAAATAATGCCTGCTTAATAAAGGGCAAGTCAGTTTCATTCATGATCCAAGGTAGATACTTCATTACCATTTTGAAATAAACAAAATCAAGCCAAATACATTATTTAAAAGCTGTTTCATATAAGTCAGAATGGTTTGATAACATTTGGTGGATCGGTGATTTCGTATTTAAAAACAACCTCAATTTTTCGACTTATCTTTTAGTCCATGGGATGAGTGATACAGTCTAGTACAGTGTTATTCAAAGTGTGGTGCGCGTAGCCTACCACTAGGGGTACGCAAATTTGTCGTAGTTCATAAAAGAGTTGAGCCTGCTCATTTTTAATACATTCTTGTTTTGATTTAGCGTTTTTACCTACCACTACACAAAGTTCCCTTTCCGAAGTCTTCAGTCTAAAATATGTCCGTTTGTACCTCCCAGTGACTAGGTATGTAGAAATGCTTTTTTTTTTTAAATGATATTTATTCGTGGCGTCCACCTCTAGAGATCTTTCGCCACTACTTGCACCATATGATATGAACCTGCGTGTAATTGAAATTGCGGAAGTGTAGAGTGTTGAATGTGAGGAAATGAACGTCAAGGACGACACAAACACGCAGTCCCCAGGCCAGGGATATTAATCATTTACAATTAAAAACCCCTGAGCCGGCCGGGAATTGAACCCGGAGCCGCCGAGTGACAAGCGGACGCGTTGCCCCCTACACCGCGGGGCCGGACTGTAGAAATGCTTACTTATGCTGCAATGCATTTTTGAAAATTTTTGGTTTGAAATACACTCCAATTCACTTCAATTTTTCTACAGTAGCAGTGTGTATAGTACAATAGTAAGTGTTGCATTAGTAATTATACTTAAATATATATATATATCGTTTCTAGGCACTGAAAATCTCGCAGTTCCACTCACAAGAAAACTACTTTTCTCCATCTGCCTTGTAAAGGGTTGCCTGAGAACGGAACAGAAGACTACAATGGTCAAATAATTGGACTATCATTAATCACTGAAATGCCAGGAACAGTTCTGCAGCTATTGGTTACCACTCCGAAGGGGTTACGAGGTTTCCCTTGCCCAGTATATATTTATATATACAATTCATTATTGTTATTATTGGGGAACAGGATGGTGTAACGACTTAGCTGATTTCCTGTGTCAACCCGGCGAACGTGGTTTGATTCTTGGGTGGGATTTTCGCTTGAAAATCCCGCGGTGTCAGGAAGAGCATGCACCTTAAATCTCCCGCCACAACTCTTTCATGCCTCATTACGCGCAGGGACTTTGATGATTATGATGATGGTGATTATAGTATTACTTGGCATCCAGCAACAGTCACTTGTTGTTGTTTTTTTCTGGTATAATCGCAGTAGTCCACCCCTGTGGTGTAGTGGTTAGCGTCATTAGCTGCCACCCCCGGAGGCCCGGGTTCGATTCCCGGCTCTGCCACGAAATTTGATAAGTGGTACGAAGGCTGGAACAGGGTCCACTCAGCCTCGGGAGGTCAACTGAGTAGAGGTGAGTTCGATTCCCACCTCAGCCATCCTGGAAGTGGTTTTCCATGGTTTCCCACTTCTCCTCCACGCGAATGCCGGGATGGTACCTAACTTCAGGCCCCCTTCCCATCCCTCCACAAGGCCCCTGTTCAGCATAGCAGGTGAGGCCGCCTGGGCGAGATACTGGTCATACTCCCCAGTTGTATCCCCCGACCAAGAGTCTGAAGCTCCAGGACACTGCCCTTGAGGCGGTAGAGGTGGGATCCCTCGCTAATTCCGAGGGAAAAACCGAACCTGGAGGGTAAACAGATGATGATGATGATGATGATGATGATAATCGCAGTATATTCGTACTTCGGTGGTACAAAGGTAAAACAATTTTATTTTGGGTCTACGCCAGCCAAAAAGTTTGAATACCACTGCTCTAGTACGCAACTCGGCTATTCGTGAATTTAAATTCCGTGTTTTGAAAAATTCTGTTCAGCCCATTTATCTTGATGTCGAAACAAACAAACAAACACACACACAAACAAACAAACAAACAAACAAACAAACAAACAAACAAACGTTGAAGATAATCCATTTGCGACTTTTTTTTACATCTAATCCGAAAATCCGACATAAACACGAAGTATAAGACAGATGTTAGAAGTGTACAGATATATTTATAGAGATGACAAAAAAGCAGTAAGGTAACTGGACAATGAAAGCTACGCTAAACAAAAAAAGCATTAAATTCACAACAATTATAAAAGTTTGTGAGCTAACGTAAATAACAAAATGTATTTAAAAGGATTTGACATAAATGAACATTTAAACCACGTCCAAATGAGAAGTTACGATGGCTGGCTTGAAGGACACGCTACTGTAGCTTGTCTTGGGGTCCGTCTGGTAGATCAAGCCGGGTCGACTACTCAACAGGGGCAGAATTTAATTGAACACAGCATTTCCATCCAAACTTATTAAATGTGAAGACTCACACGTGTTTGATAAAGTTGATTCGTCTGACATAACACACCATCTGTTGGCTGGCCTCAAACTTGCTATCAAATGCATATTCAAATTATACTTGAGGACATTTTAGAGGACTCCAGGCCATGTCAATATTAATCACGGAACTTTATAGTTAGCCAACTACCTCTAGGTTCGTTTCATAGTAATTATCATACTCCTCTGGCAGAGTATTCAATTCAAATGTTCCTCAAAAATATCCACATTAAAAGGACACATACTACCAACAAATATAGTGGTGCTTTAATTATTTTACAAATAAATAAACGAGTCCAAAAAAGAAATCATCCCCACCAAAGAGTACTTTTACAGGAGAGTAACAACGGAGCATTTACCATATACCATATATATGCTCAAGTTTTATTTCTTCAAACTCAAGTAGGTTTTGCTATACAAGATTCCATCCAAATTTTGCAAGAATATTGCTTATTTTTTGACTTGTTTAATATTGAAAACATTTTCCTTAGCACACAAACGTAAAATTAAGCAATTTCCTCAATTGTGTCGTAAGTTGAAAGGCTAAAGGGCCCTGAAAGGTTCCAAACTGTCAGTCTTAGATAGCTCTATCAAAATTTTAAAAAATTCGAAAATTACTTCCAGCTTAAATGCAGTTCTGGAAAAACACCTTAAAGTAGCATATTTCTTTATTAATTTTCTCTTTAATTCAAATTCTAGCAAAATTATTTACATAATTCTTTCTGTAATGTGTTCCTTGGTTCAATGCTCTCAGGTGATGTTTTGATTCTTTGAAAAATGTCCACACCGAAAGTAGTTATAAGGGCTTAACTGAAAATCTGCATTGTATTACATTAGCGCTCCCTAGTGGTAGAAAAAGGCAATCGGCTAATCTAATCGACCGGATAACGATGATTAAGAAAAGGATTGTAATTTTAGGAATAGTTAAAGAATATTCTCATATTTAATTATATTTTAATTACCTAAAATTCGTTGCTCATATCCCCAGGATGTTTTCAACATTAAGTTGCTTGCCTGAAGGACTAGAACTGTGGATTTTAAAAGAAGTTTTCCGAAAAGTTATGTGTCTGAAGGGACTTGTGGTAAAAAATGGTATTCAAACCTACCACTTTCGATAACTATACGTTGTATAATGTAGCTCCTTAGATCATATTGCTATTCAGTAGCGACTAGCGTGACAACCTGGACTGCGTAAAAACAAATTTGGGTTTTTCTTACATAGTCACATAGAAAAAAATTATATCGGCAATTAATTTCTCAATAAAATAATTTGATTATTTGAAATTTGATTTGACTTCTTGTCTATCAATTATAGTATTATTTTTTTAATCTTTATTAATTATTCGCCTGGAGGTGTAGCTCGGAAGATAGAGCGCTGGCCTTCTGAGCCCAACTGGGCAGGTTCGATCCTGGCTCAGTCCGGTGGTATTTGAAGGTGCTCAAATACGTCAGTCTCGTGTTGATAGATTTACTGGCACGTTAAACACCTCCTGCGGGATAAGATTCAGGCACCTCGGTCTCTCCGAAAACCGTAAAAGTAGTTAATGGGACGTAAAAATTAATAACATTATTATTAATTATTTGCTGCCATTATTATCATCATTCTTAAAATCAACTAAGGTTATATTTCAAAATACATATTAATAGGGTAGCCCTATCATTATTTCATAAAGATGACGATAACTAACACCTTGAACTAAAGGGAATATGGTATTAAATCAACAGAATCGTCCTTACTTCCAAAAGAATTAAACCGGTTATTACTTGCACCACTGAAACGCGATGACTAGTGCACTATAAAAGTAGAGCAAGTGACAGGACTGTTGACCTACTCTGCTGCTCATCCCCCATCGTCAATTTTCCGCTCTTTTCAAGGAAGCAGGTATATGAGGCACTAACAAAATACGTAATTCATATCGATGGCTTTCTTTAAAAACCTCTAAGTCCGAATACTCTTCCCATCCATTATATTCCTTACGACTGGTCACGCCTCCCAGTCCTATATTTATATGCAGTTAAAAGAATAATTTTCGTTATGGTCATTTTCCTCTGCCAATTTGTAAAGGAAAATGAACCTAAAGTACATTATACTGTAGGAGTGTATAAATTTGCCATACAAATAACATCCCTACAATACAGTACTGTAAGGCCCATTTTCCTTTAGACATTAGCGAAAGAAAATGAACACAGCGAAAATTATTCTGATGGATTGCATACAAATATATGACCGGGAGGCGTGACCAGTCTTAGGAATATAATGGGTAGGAAGAACATTTGGACATACGAGGTTTTAAAAAAAAGTCATCGATATTATACTTTGAGTGACTGACTACCTAGCAGTTAACTCTCATGATGGAACGTATGGAATCGAGACTCAGTACAGTCCATTGTTATTTAAATGCCAAAGAATCGTATTTATTTATTTATTTATTTATTTATTTATTTATTTATTTATTTATTTATTTAAGAACCTTTTTTACAGAGTTAAATATCGGCATTTCGGAAACAATTTATGTTCAAGACGTACTGTAAATAAACACTTTTTCGTTATCGTAATTGGAGTCAGTAGTAGCATGGAGAACTGCCTTGTGGTGTAGGGGTAGACATCGCTGCCTCTTATACAGAGGCTCAGAGTTCAATTACTGGCTCATCCAATCCTTATCATTTATCTGACTGAGAACAATCATCTTGGGATCTTACCATGGGACTCAGGGTCGCCGATGATGTTTACTCCTTGTTTGACAGGGTTCGATTCCTGGATCGTACAAGATTTTTACTTCTTTTCCTGACAAGCAACCGCATTTTGGTAGACCAAGGCTATTAATGAGCTATTATTTTATACTACCACTGTGTAAATTACCTTCATTCCCATGTCTACAGTATGTTGCATAATTGCTTCTGTTCAACAATCTATCTTTTCTTCTATCTCGAACTGAAAATATTATTATTAAAATCAAATATCTAATTTCCTGTGTTATATTTCCAGGTGAGTACCAATACTTCTTCACTGATGCTTGAAAAGGATAACATCTATCCGTAAGTTAATATAACATTTAATATGAATTCCAAAATTAGATTAATTTCTCTTTGGGTATTCGCTTTCTTTGTACTGAGCATGCTGCATGCATATATATTCGGAATACACAACAATGCTCCCATCAAGTGATAAATTCATATCAGTTATTTGGAAACATGTAATATGTAATTGATGTGAGGCTTACTTTCCTTATCATTCGTTTTAAAATTAAAGTATCGTTAGAAATCAACTTAAAAATTCAAATAAATATGTGCTGTGTGATGATACGAGGTGGTGAATATGAATTTCTCTTCTAATTTATTATAAGTGATTAGTCAACTAATATAGAATTCAAAGAAAGCAAAATGTGATGTTATGATAAGGAAATGTGTTACTTATAGGAATAATATATTCTTGTGAAATAGTTTGTTTTTAAATGAGAGAAAATGTAATGAGAGTTGAGTACTCGATATTCGGTATTTTTAACAAGTTTATACCCGTGCACCTTTGAAACATTTGCGCTTAAAATCTTTTACATATGTAGAGGTGTTTTTGGCATTTCTTTAAAGTTCAATGTACCAGAATTAAGTGATAGTTTTGAAAGGGAAAATTGTACGATTTACTTTCAGTTAAAACTTTTTTTAAAGAGAACAGATATTTCGTAAGTCTTTCTAATATAATGAGAAAGATTTTACTGAAGTTTTGGTGCAATAGATTTTTTTAATTGCCCGAATTGCTCACAAGTATGCAAAAAGAAAGAATATCACGTCTTACTTGATTGAGTTTGTTATTCTTTTTGCCTATCACATGGCAAGTTGCAGAGATCACAAACGCAGTCCTGTTGAGGTTGATGGAATATTTTGTTTTTTACATGTTTTGTGTAGGTAACCATGCACCGCCAATCCCGTTGTCAAATGACGAAGTACTTATTTGGGTGCTGCCCATTACCGATGTAGCACTGCATTTGTGGTGTAAAACTGAGGCCATTTTGCTTTTCCCTTTTCTCTTGTGTCTCTCTCCCCTTCACAACTAACTGTACAAAAGTTGTACAAGAAAATCATATTCGTAGGTCCTCCATCAGGAAAGTTTCTTCCGTGAGTTCGTATACTAATCTTGATGAGGTGTATTTGGATAGTCCTAGAGCCAACTTTCAGAAACGGGCCTTTGTTTTCTCAATATTCTTGAGGTCCTTTATACCGAAATTTTTCCTAATGATTTCTGTTCACTTGTTTGTTAAATATAAGGTATGGTCTCTCAAAACAAATAATGAGGCCATGCAAATTTATCTTTCTCTCCTTAAATATTACATCAGAATCGTTATGTTTATCAAAACATGATTCACCTCGCATTGGATAAAAGCTCTGCGGATACCCACAACAAACCGTATATCTATTAGTTCAATCCTTGCCGAGAAAAGTGTGCTTGTGAGGAACTTACACTATACCATACGGTCATTTCTCTTTTGAGCGACTATTTGTGTTGAAATATGTTGTGAATACTAACACAGAGAGAAGCATTAAATTGCCAACCAAATGTTACATTCTTGACTGTCATACATGTTATAAAATTGCTGCCTATCTAAATGATGAGGCTTTCTCTACTAATTCGTAGAAGCCAAAACCATTTTTGTATCTATTAGTTGGTTTAAAAAATGGAGAATTTTCATGCGAATCACGCAAAGGATTGAGTAACTTAGTAAACGCTGGAATGTTGTTTATAAGTCAATGTTTTAACAAACAATACAGCAAATTTGTCACGAAATTCAAAATTCTATTCTAGGAGAGAAATCTAGAAATTTATATTTTTAGGATTCCATATTTTTTGAAAGGAAATGAAAGTACATCCGCAAAACTACTGACGGATACTTATACCTGAAAACGTGCCATGATTCATAACGAAATTAAATTTCCTCTCAATGAATCTGTTTCCGCTGAAGTAAAATTAATGTATTCTACCTTGTTTATTTGATCTCAGGTTAAATGTACGATTCGAAGGCTAACGACTGTTCTAACCATCTATAGCATATTTTTCTAAATTCTACCAGTGTGAACACCTATGAGAGGTCATCATAGTGTATAAATGACGATCTCGATGACCAGTGCTTTGGATATGATTACTTCTGATCCATTAACATTTCTAAAATGAACAATAATTGGTGTTTTCTTGTCTACCATGATTGACAGGGAGGCTACATATACTGATTTAAACAAAGCTTATTTGGCATTAAAGTCTTGAGAGACCAAACAGCCATCTGTATGTTACAAAATGCATGTGTTATACTTAACAATTCATTGAAACACATTTCATATAATGAAGTATAATTTGCAATTTTTCACATTATATTATAAGAGATTCAAAATAAAATATTCAAATTTGCAAGTAAGATTCTTTTAAATAGTTCTTAATAATATGATACATTTTATTATCTTTAGACACCAGCAGTGTAATTATTCTGCAGGTTAACTGTTGTGGCGACGATGGGATAGGAAAGGCCTAGGAGTTGGAAGGAAGCGGCCGTGGCCTTAATTAAGGTACAACCCCAGCATTTGCCTGGTGTGAAAATGGGAAACCACGGAAAACCATCTTCAGGGCTGCCGACAGTGGGAGTAGAACCCACAATCTCCCGGATGCAAGCTCACAGCCGCGTGCCTCTGACCACACAGCCAACCTGTCCGGTCTTTTACAATTTTAGAACACGCTGAGGTGCTGGAATTTTGTCCCGCTGGAGTTCTTTACGTGCCGGTAAATCTGCATAAAAGTACTCCTGAGAAACAGAATCCCGCCACTCAACTCAGGGTGTCATAAGTTAACTACCATAATAAACTAAATAATTCTGAAGCTTTTTTCTTACCTTAAAATGGTAATCAATACCGCTATGGGCCTGCGAGGCCCTTCCTTGGTCCAAGTGAAGACCAAATTGTCTGCTTATAAATACCTGAGATTTTTATATCAGCCTTGCCCAAGTAGGTTCCAATAATATACAAACATTACAACAGTGGTAGTAAAAACAAGAATGACAACAACCAGATTATTGAAGCAACAATACTGGTTATTGTTAGATTAGCAGTTAGCGTATGCTTGTAATGTTACATATAAAGTAAGTAAACTCGTGTCCTCATCCCGAGGTGGTGCACCTCTTTTCAGGCACACCCCCATTGGAGGTGAGCTGCGTGTACCATTTGAACCATATACCAGCCCTCCTGCCATTCTTAAATTTCTGGCAGTACGGGGAATCGAACTCGGGCCCCCGAGGACGACAGCTAATAACACTAACCGTTACGCTGTTGAGGAGATGTTACAGATAAAATAGTATTTTTAAGTGTTTTTCCTTAGGTGGTGTATAAGCTGTGAGAAAACACGAGTCGAAATACATTTAGTATTGAAGAAATAAACAGGACAATATAGAGCAAACTATTTTTGATCCCTTATACGAGGATATTCGTGTCTGATTTAAGTTTGTTACTAATATTTGGGGGATTATAATTCTGGAGTCAAATATTGTTAATGATAATGAGAGACATTCCTTGACAGAAGCAATAAACCTGTAATCTGCTTAAAAATATGAGCCCGGAAATAACGCTGACCGACCAGAAAAATATTCGTGATTGATTTGTGACCAGTATCTGGGTGAATTGAATTTCAGTTTAATATTTAATACTGAAGTTTTCCTTACAAATTATTCATTCAATGCTGTTTCACCATTTATATCAGCAGAATCCGGGTTTATGGCATATTTATTAGAATGGGCCTCTGTGTAACAACCAAACCTTAGTCCTTGTAAGGTTAGGTTTGCTCGTAAATAATCAATTTGGTGATTTCTCAGAAAACGTAATCATGTGATTGCGTAAGAGGATGTTCCATTATTGCTCAGTATTCTCACTTTGTTTGAAACACTCCTATTGAGTAAATCTCCTTTCTCTATCCCCTTTTTCTACACATAAACAATGACCCAAAAATGTACCGTGTGAGAGCTAGTCCTCTTTGTTTCTGTGTTGCGCGCAGTGCGTAGGGGAGCTAATGCCTGGCTCCATGTCACGAAACTCAATCCGTACTATTGAGGCCGCCAGTGCACCTGTGCTGTGTTTCCGTTTGCTTGCTGCAGCCCCTTCAGTAAATCATTGTGGCCCTTGGTGGATTAATACCTTGGGCTTAGGTTTCGATGTCCATATTGTGTATGTCCCATGTTATAATGACGGTACAGAGTAAAGACGAACACCCCCACAAACCTCCCAGTTCCCACACGAATCAAAAGATTGTTTTTACAGGGGCTAGAAATTAGATATAAGCACCATTCACGTTGCCATATAAAAACGATGATAGAATTCCAAGGCTCGATTGTGCACATACCTGCTGCGTGTAAAATGGAGCATTGCATTAAAAGTGAGACAGCTTTCCGTTGCTCGCTATCCGGTTACATAACTGGAGTACAGTTTGTTTCTCATCTTAGCCAATGCTATAGCCTAATTATTAGAGCCAGCATTTTTAGGCAAGTAACACGTATATACTGGCCCGGACAGCAGTACTGCTATGAGATTTGCATAAACATGAGGGGCCTGGCCTCTTAGAACCCCTGTAAGTTATGTTGCTCCCCGTTATATTTTAGAACAGCGGGCTAGACTACACCTCCTACTCCTACTCTAGCATATTACTAATAATAGTGCTATTGGCTTTACGTCCCACTAACTATTACGGATTTGGAGAAGCCGAGGTGCCGGAATTTAGTCCCGGAGGAGTTCTTTTACGTGCCAGTAAATCTACCGACACGAGACTGACGTATTTGAGCACCTTCAAATACCACCGGACTGATCCAAGATCTAACCTACCAAGTTGGGGTCAGAAGGCCAGTGCCTCAACCGTCTGAGAAACTCAGCCCGGCACGGGGATTTTAATCACGTTTGATTAATTCTTCTGGCTCAGGGACTGGGTATTTGTGTTTGTCCTGGCATTCTCCTCTGTATATTCATACAACACATCACACTACCAACCACCAAACAAACACGCCACAGTGGTTACATTCCTCCATGTAAGGTTGGCGTCAGGACGGGTATCCGGCCGTAAAACAGGGCCAAATCCACATGTGCAACACAGTTGGTACCCGCGAACCCAGAGTTGTGGGAAGAATGGTAGAAGAAGAAGTGCTAGCTTGTAAATATTTCAAATAGACATTATAATCCTTTAAGGAAACTTTCAAACATTTTGTGATGGTTTCTTTCTTTCCAGGGACGCCAAACCTTTCCCAACCAGCGTGTCAATTAAGGTCTTGTTTATTGTGTACTGTCTAATGTACCATCGGTTATTTTCTTTTCAGGGAGAAGACCCAGCTTAACACGGGAAAAATAGGCCAATATTCATTCGATTGTTATATATGCTACAAACGTTGTTGGCAAATTCTGCACATAACCCAGTATTGGCATGCTTCCTAGCAATCAGAAGCAACTTCAATAATGTCAAAATTCTAATTATAACAATTTTAAATAAAATGTTCAAAATGTCCCGCCTTTTAAACAATATATCACGGTTTCCTGCATAACTATCTTACTGTTTCACGGATAATTACGATTTTTTCAGGGTTTCCTCCCATAGTATTGTACTAAAAATCTGTACCTCATTCAGATCAATAGGATTTATATTCGATTTTATATAACATTTTTATTTACAAAAATATTAATATCTTCAGGTGCTCGAAATAAAAACTTGACAAAAACATCTAAATCACAGTCTATGTTAGTGATTGAGGTTCATTTTGTAGGTGGATGTTGATGCACACTTTAAAAAAGGAAAAGTACAATTGTTTTTATAAACTTGGAATGTTTAAGGGAAACAGTGATATATCGTTAAAAAGGCGGGAATTTTAAAAATTCTATTTTAAAATAATTATTAGAATTTTGACATTATGGAAGTTGCTTCTGGTTGCCAGGAAGCATGCCAATACTGGGATTTGTGCAGCAATTGTTAACAACAATTGTAGCATATTTAAAAATCGAATGAATATTAACCCCTTTTTTCCCTTTGTTAAGCTGGGTCTCCCCCCCTTAAAATCATCATGTAAACCCTGATTTAATTTCCATTAGGTATTAGGGTTGCATAACATATAAATCCATTCGACTGAATGTGTCATGATTTATTTTGCAAACATCACTGAAAATTGCATTTTTAAAACAGGTAAATTTTAATAATAGGTATATTTTTGCTTTAACCTAATAAAATGAGTTAAAAATATGGGAATATAGTTATTCTAGACATACTTCTTTATTAAAGCGTAATGTTAAAATATGCAATGCTGCTAGATTTTCGATCTAGTGGCATGCGTGTCATTGGTTCGCCATCCCTGCGCTAGTCAATTTCTGACATTAATGATCTGAGGTCTCTAAATTCTGACAATAAATTGAATTTTTAATTTTTAGAGTCGTGCCGCAAGTCACACAAATCCCGATAAATATCGCTGTCCTACTGAGATGTTGGTTCCTTCCTTGAACTTGCACTAGAGATGTGAATATATAATTAATATCCCCCCCCCGCCAAGCTGTGTCTTTAATTAAAGACGTGTTGTCTTAAGATGTGAGCTAATCCACGCGTTAAGCAAACTGTAAGTGATAGCTCCTTGCGGGATCTTTACTTCTCCTTGTGCTGGACCGGACTGACGGATGGAGATTACACGTGCGTTGCCGTGCGCACTTCCTGTCTGAGGCCTTGCGGGATCCAGTTTTTCCTCACTGTAGGTAACATTATCGTCGAACTGAAGTTCGAATATACATCGAAACCACAATTTCACTTTCGATTAATAGCTAGTAGGTACTTATGTGTTATTGTTGATTCATTCATGCGCATTATTATATTTTGATTGATAAATCGTCAATGAGTTCTAAACCCACCGAAGTCAAAATTCTACATTTTTATCAGAGAAAAACCCGCAGTTCTATCCCTTCAGGCAAGCAACTCAATCTTGAAAAAATTCGTAGGGATATGAGTAACGAATTTTAGGTAAATAGCGTAAAATATAATAAAGTATGATGATATATATATATTAATTTAATCCTAAAAATTACAATTCTTTCCTTAATCATCGTTACCTTCTTGTACCCCTACGAGCGCTAATGTGAGTCAATGACTTAAGCCTTTATAACTACATTCGGTGTGGAAATTTTTAAAAAATCAAAAAACGCCTGATGGTACTGAACCAAGGACACATTACAGAAAGAATTATGTAAATAAGTTAATTTAGCTAGGATTTGAATCAAAAAGGAAACTAGTAAAAAACCAAGCGACTTTAGGTTGATTTTCCGGAACTGCATTCAGGATGGAAGTATTTTCCGAAAATCCGTTTTTTAAGTTTTATAGAGCTATCCAAGACTCATCCTTTGAAACCTTTTAGCCATTCAACTTTTGGCACAAGTGAGGAAATTGCTTAATGTTACGTTTTTTTGTAATCCTTACTTTGCTAAGTAATGTTTTTATCATTAAAATTTTGAAATACTTATTATCATGAATATGTTTTTGGGCTTTGGATCTGTCTGGAATTAGTGTCATCAATTTATCGCAGACAATTTACCGTGAGTCCGGCTCCATGGCTAAATGGTTGACGTGCTGAACTTTGGTCACAGGGGTCCCGGATTCGATTTCCTGCAGGGTCGGGAATTTTAACCATAATTGCTTAATTTTTCGCTGGCACGGGGTCTGGGTGTGTGTGTCGTCTTCAACATCATTCCATCCTCATCACGACGCGCAGGTCGCCTACGGGAGTCGAATCAAAAGACCTGCATCTGGCGAGCCGAACTGTCCCCGGACACTCCCGACACTAAAATCCATACGCCATTTCATTTCATTTATCGTGCGAGCAGAAAACCGACATCGTGGTAACCAGGCAACCAGTCTTCTTCATCTTCTTCCTCACATAATTATCGTGCCAGAACTCTGCCTTCTACATACAGTAGGTAGAAATGCGCCGTGTTTGAAATAAGTTTTTGACTGGCCTTTTATGTAGGTCACAGCAAAGCCCCTTACACTCGGTAACGTCACCGAAGGCAGAATAATTTTTCTCATAATGCGTATCTTGCGAATATTCCAGTTCTTTCGAGACGATGGTAAGCTTCGGATATGGCGCAGGCCCCACTAAGCCATGGACGTCAGTGGTCAATAAGGTACCATACAGGCTGGTGATATCTTCATAACTGAGTGAGGTGTGATCACGTGACACCAGCTGGATCTGCTGATCCACCTGAACAGGTCAGGTCGTTAACCTGAACTACTTGATGACCACATCCATCCCTTCATGGACTTCACGATGACATATCCCACGAGGATAATGCACCATGTCATCGGGCCCAAGTTGTCCAGAATTGGCTTGAGGAGCGTTCTGGAGAGTTCTGCGACTGCTCTAGCCACCTCGTTCGCCTGATATGAACCCTGTCGAGCATTTATGGAACGTGATGGTGTGGTTCATTCATACCCACGAAACTGCACCTACAAATTGAGGGTAGCAATCTAAGCGGCATGGGTCAGAATCTGTCCACAGGTGTTTCTTCCACTTGTGGAATTGGTGCCACGACGAAGTGCTTGGCCGAACTAGAGGAGAGCCTTCACCATGCGTTTCTATGAGGAGGGGGCTTACCTATGATTGAAATCTAATGCTAGAATTAAAGTAAACTCGTGCCATAATCCCGAGGTGGCGCAGCTCTTTCCAGGCACACCGCCAATGGAGGTGAGCTGCATGTACCATTTCAACCATATACCAGCTCTCCTGCCATT
The DNA here is from genome assembly GCF_040414725.1 of Anabrus simplex. NCBI lineage: Eukaryota > Metazoa > Arthropoda > Insecta > Orthoptera > Tettigoniidae > Anabrus > Anabrus simplex. The sequence goes on from NC_090269.1 coordinate 32,200,151, forward strand.
CGTAAATTTCTGACAGAACCGAGAACGAAATCCGGGCCCCCGAGGACCGCAGCTAATAATACCAACCGATACGCTACGGAGGCAGACAATTCTAATGCTAAAGACGAAAAATACACTGATATCCCGAGACATTGGATTTAACCAAAGTAGGTTCAAATCCCAGATCCAGCCGGAAATCAAAACCGGGAGATCTGGATCAAAGGCCAGCATGCTAACTATTTAGCCATGGAGCCGTGATGTAGAGGTTAAGGATAGAAATGAAACCTAACAGAGAAGTTTTAAACTTGGACTTTAACGCAGGCTGAGTCATAGGTGGTATTATTATTATTATTATTATTATTATTATTATTATTATTATTATTATTATTATTAAAGCGACTTTATTGTGGCGAAGTTAGGGCTCCCGGCCCTTTCTTACAATTAACCACTTTATGTATATAAATGTGTACTAATTTACTATATAATTTTTACAGTTTTACAATGTAAGAATTTCAACAATTTTCATGTTAATATATGATGAGAGTATAAAAACTTAAATGACCTAATTTAAACATATTAAATCTTTACAACCTGAAGTATAAACTAAACTAACTAAAGTATGAACTGGAATACATTTCAACAAACAACCATATTTACTCTCATTCATGCATCCCATTCGAACTCAAGAAAGACTAGAAATGCTTATAAACATGACACTGGCAAAGGATTTTGAACTTTGTCTTAGATTTAGCTTCCCTTATTTCATTGGACAGTTCATTCCACCAGCTCGTGGCTGTGATTGTGAACGATCTGTTGTAGGTTGCGGTTCGATGTACAGGAATTTCTAGCGTACAGCCCGACCGGGTATTGGACTGGTGTAGTGAACTAACGTAGCGAAATCTGGTGGGTCAGTAAGGAGGAGTGTTTTCAGAAAGCACTTGATACACCAAAGTAGTTGCGTGGAGTCTACGCCTGTCATTCAGTCGTAACCAAGATAATTGTCTATAGTATGGGGATACGTGCGCATATGGTCGTATGTCGAATGCATACTTGATGCAATCTCTTTTGGGCATGTGCCTTGCTTATTATTGATATCAATAAAAACTATATCACAGTATTCGAGAATTGGAAACAAAAGTGACTGAATGAGTTTTATTTTCAGGGACCAAGAAAATATATTTTTAAACCGCTTCAGGGGATGCAGGCTTTGATATATCTTCTGGCACACTTTCGTCACATGTTGCGACCAGTTCAATGTTTCGCTTATAGCCACATCAAGATTCATAACAGTTTCACAATGTGGAATAATGGTATTGTTTAGTGCTACAGGAGGAATTTCATATTGTTTTAAGACTTGTAAGTTTTTCGAAGTGCCAGTGATTATTGCTTGCGTTTAAAGAGGATTAATTTTGAGATTGTTACTCAATGCAATATTAATTGTTAGTAGATAATAAATAACTTTATTAGAGCTCTACGAACATATAATTAGATAGCCGTCCTCAGGAGATAAGAACTCTTAGTACTTTATGATCATTGTGGTCACAACAGTAACAAAAAGTCGAGAGTTTTCCTACCGGGAGTCAATTTCTAAGGATGGCTGCCTAAAGGCGGTTGAAAGCACTTCAATAAATTTACTTGCCATCAAAATCAGTAGTGATGTCGGATAATTGATCATATTTGTTATCATTAATAAGTAACAGACGTCCCTATTGAAGAACTTCTCGCCACATTACTGTTCACTTTGCAATCCACTCGTTTGGGCTAGAAACATACCTGCCCAGTCTTCTGAATTAATATTTTGGATTGAAATGCCTTATTAGGACTACACGGTAATTTCTGGGTGATTTGTTTTATTTTTTAAATTTGTATTTTATTTTTTACAATCTGCTTGACGTCGCACCGACACAGATAGGTCTTATAGCGACGATGAGATAGGAAAGGCAAAGAGTGGGAAGGAAGCAGCCGTGGCCTTAATTAAGATACAGCCCCAGCATTTGCCTGCTGTGTAAATGGAAATCCTCTCGTAGCTCTTGAACCGAGCGGAAAGGTCGTGTACGTTCACGGTTGGGGTACCGAGCTTTGCATTCGGGACACGCGTAGGTTCGAAACCCACCGTCGGCTCACCTGAGAATGGTTTCCTGTGGTTTCCCATTCATACTACGCATATGATATTTCCGATTCCTTCCATCTCCTTACCGATGTTCATTCGGTATCATTGGCTTCTCAATGAGGTTGACGTCAGGAAGGGTATCCGGCCTTAAAACATGCATTATAAATAGATCTCACCTCATCCTAGACCACATATCAAGAAGCGGGACTAGGGGGTAGGCATACATACATATTCCCATAGCTCTTAACATGAGTTGCGTGTAAGCTGAAATCCATTCAATTCTTAGTTGATGTATTACGTATACGTAGTCAAACTTACGAACTTTTCATTTTATTTAACACCAGGCGCAGCGAAAACTGGTGCGAGGATGATGATGAATCAAGAGATAAGGGGATGAAGATGATGGAATGGTTACTGCTAATATCGACCGGCCCCAGCTAGCAGGTGTTTTCTCCTGTCAGCCACTTCATATGCCATGTAACCAGCACATCAACGCCTCACTTGCGGTTGTCATCAATGGGCCCGGCTCAGTTCGGTATAGTCACAGCCTGCTTCAGCGAACTGTCACGGTGTGTGGTGCGACAGACAAAGCAACAATTATGTAATGTGCGGATGTAGATCAAACATTATTATTATTATTATTATTATTATTATTATTATTATTATTATTATTATTATTATTATTACACTGACTGACAGAGCAAATGCAACACCAAGAAGGAGTGGTTCGAAAGGGATGAAAGTTGGGGGAAAAACAGAGACGGCACGGACGAATAATTGATGTTTATTTCAAACCGATATGCAGGTTACACAATGCGCACGGCATCGACTCAGTAGGATGTAGGACCACCGCGAGCGGCGATGCACGCAGAAACACGTCGATGTACAGAGTCAATAAGAGTGCGGATGGTGTCCTGAGGGATGGTTCTCCATTCTCTGTCAACCATTTGCCACAGTTGGTCGTCCGTACGAGGCTGGGGCAGAGTTTGCAAACGGCGTCCAATGAGATCCCACACGTGTTCGATTGGTGAGACATCCGGAGAGTACGCTGGCCACGGAAGCATCTGTACACCTCGTAGAGCCTGTTGGGAGATGCGAGCAGTGTGTGGGCGGGCATTATCCTGGTGAAACAGAGCATTGGGCAGCCCCTGAAGGTACGGGAGTGCCACCGGCCGCAGCACATGCTGCACGTAGCGGTGGGCATTTAACGTGCCTTGAATACGCACTAGAGGTGACGTGGAATCATACGTAATAGCGCCCCAAACCATGATGCCGCGTTGTCTAGCCGTAGGGCGCTCCACAGTTACTGCCGGATTTGACCTTTCTCCACGCCGACGCCACACTCGTCTGCGGTGACTATCACTGACAGAACAGAAGCGTGACTCATCGGAAAACACGACGTTCCGCCATTCCCTCATCCAAGTCGCTCTAGCCCGGCACCATGCCAGGCGTGCACGTCTATGCTGTGGAGTCAATGGTAGTCTTCTGAGCGGACGCCGGGACTGCAGGCCTCCTTCAACCAATCGACGGGAAATTGTTCTGGTCTATATTGGAACAGCCAGGGTGTCTTGCACATGCTGACGAATGGCGATTGACGTGGCGTGCGGGGCTGCCACCGCTTGGCGGCGGATGCGCCGATCCTCGCGTGCTAACGTCACTCGGGCTGCGCCTGGACCCCTCGCACGTGCCACATGTCCCTGCGCCAACCATCTTCGCCACAGGCGCTGCACTGTGGACACATCCCTATGGGTATCGGCTGCGATTTGACGAAGCGACCAACCTGCCCTTCTCAGCCCGATCACCATACCCCTCGTAAAGTCGTCCTGTCTGCTGGAAATGCCTCCGTTGACGGCGGCCTGGCATTCTTAGCTATACACGTGTCCTGTGGCACACGACAACACGTTCTACAATGACTGTCAGCTGAGAAATCACGGTACGAAGTGGGCCATTCGCCAACGCCGTGTCCCATTTATCGTTCGCTACGTGCGCAGCACAGCGGCGCATTTCACATCATGAGCATACCTCAGTGACGTCAGTCTACCCTGCAATTGGCATAAAGTTCTGACCACTCCTTCTTGGTGTTGCATTTGCTCTGTCAGTCAGTGTATTATTATTATTTGACCGTCCAGAGTTGGTTTTTCCCTCGGACTCAACGAGGGATCCCACCTCAATGGCAGTGTCCTGGAGCGTGAGAATTTTGGGTTTGGGAGGGGTGGGCGGGGGGGCAGGAGATACAACTGATGACGAGGATCACACTGATCATGTGTCCTCCTGTAATCTGCAGGCCTTTGGATTGAGAAGTGGCCGCTTGGTGGGCCAATGCCCAATGAGGCTTTAGCGCCATTGGGTTTTACATTTGGTTTAACAAACGATGAAAGGAGGGAAGGAGGACCAGTACCACGCCCAGCCGGCCTCACCTACTATGCTGAACAGGGGCCTTACGGGGGGATGAGAAGATTGTGGGGGGGGGGGGGGTAGACAAGGAAGAGGGAAGGAAGCTGCCTGGCCTTAAGTCAGGTACCATCGCGCCTTTTACCTAGTGGAGAAGTGCGGAAACCACGGAAGACCACTTCGAGGATGGCTGAGGTGGGAATCGAAGCCTCCTCTACTCATTTGACCTCCCGAGGCTGAGTTAAGCCGGTTCCAGTCCTTTTACTAGGTTTCAGATTTCGTGGTAGATCCAGGAATCAAACCCGAGCCTTCCGGGGTGGCAGCTGATCACACTAACCACTACACTAAAGAGGCGGATAAGGGGAAGTTCTATGGTACAAAATGATGGCACTTCGGCATCTCCCAAAGTCGTACAAGTAGTTAGTGGGTCGTAAAATCTATATTAATACTTTCTTCAGCTTATCCAAGGTATTTCAGGGGCACTGGAGTCGCCCAGGCTCATTTTGATTTTGGCTGCGGGTCTAAGGCCGGATGCCCTTCCTGACGCCATGTAATTCTTGTGATGAAAATCTCGACTCAGGATTGACCGGGATTTTGACTTCAACCTTCTGGGTGGGAAGCCAGCAGCTCAGCCTCGGGGTTAATCACGCCGCCCAGTATTTTTTTTCTAGTGCGCCTCTGTGATCTAGTGATTAGTGTGATTAGTTGCCACTGCGGAGACCCGGGTTCGATTACCGGCTCTGCCACGAAATTTGAAAAGTAGTACGAGGTCTGGAACGGGGTCCTCTCAGTCTCGAGAGGTCAACTGAGTAGAGGGGTATTCGATTCCCTACTCAGCCATCATCGAAGTGGTTTTCCGTGGCTTCTCACTTCTTCTCCAAGCAATTGCCGGGATGGTACCTTACTTAAGGCCATGGATGCTTCCTTGCATGTCCCTTCTAATCTTCCCATCCCTCCGCAAGACCCGTGTTCAGCATAGCGGGTGAGACTGCCTGGGCGAGGTACTGGTCTCTTCCCAGTTGTATCCCCCGACCCCAAGTCTCACGATCGAGGACACTGTCCTTGAGGCGGTAGAGGTGTGATTCCTCGCTAAGTTCGAGGGAGGAACTAACCCTGGAGCGTAAACAGATTAAGAAAGAAATATTGTTTTTCTAGTGACTGAACGTCACGCAAAGACATTGAATGTTTTCGGCGACGCAAGGTTGAGAAAGAGTGAGAATTGGGAAGGGAGCGGCCATGGCTTTGAATAAGGTACAGCCTCAGCATTTGTCTGTTGTGAAGATGGGAACCACAGAAAAGCATCCTCATGGGTGCCGACAGTGGAGTTCGAACCCACCATCTCCCGGAAGCAAGCTCCCAGGTGCGCGCCCCTACCTGCACAACCATCTCACATGGTAGTATGAAAAATAAAACTGAAGTGATGGCAAACGAAATTGGCCCTGCAGTTCACGTGGCAGTAGATATCAACACTGATGGAGTAACATTTAAATATGTGGAGAAATTCAAGTACCTGGGCAGCACTAAAACATCTATAAATCAGGTGCACGTAGAAATTAACTGTCAAACTGGCGCAGCACCAACATCCTTCGGGAAGTTCATCCGGCGCGTCTTCTCGTATCATAACCTGCAGCTATAGGCAACAGTGGCTGTGTACACGCATGCACAGAAATGGTGTCCCGACATTAAACAATCAACATTGTCCCAGTCCGGTAATGAAAAGGAGGGGAGAGAGTGGAGGGGCAGTGCTGAAGGCCACTCCAGTGCCGAAAAGAAGGCAAGGGACTGAAGGGGTAGTGTTGAAGGTCACTCCAGTACCGAAAAAGTCAGGAAGGGAGGGAATGGGTAGTGTCGAAGGGCACTCCAGTACTGAAAAGTAGGGGTAGGGAGTGAGCGGATAGGGTTGAAGGCCACTCCAGTACCGAGAAGGAGGGGGAGGGAATGAAGGGGTAGTGTTGAAGGCCACTCCCGTACTGAAAAGGAGGGGAAGGGAGTGAACGGGTAGTGTTGAAGGCCATTCCAGTACTGAAAAGGAGGGGAGGGAATGAAGGGGTAGTGTTGAAGGCCACTCTGTTACTGAAAAGGAGGGGGAGGGTGTGAGCGGATAGGGTTGAAGGCCATTCCAGTACTGAAAAGGAGGGGAGGGGAGTGAACGGGTAGTGTTGAAGAATACTCCAGTATCAAAAATTAGGGGAAGGGATTGAGTGGGTACAATAGTGCTGAAAGTACAGTGTGTGTACTGTATATACATCCACCATTGTGCCCATTTCAATCAGAACAGTCTTGTAGCGAGCTGCCTACCTGCAACAAAGCGTTAAACGAGGAGGTGGGAAGATATCATGCTGTGTTTATATCGGGACAACATTTCTGTGCATGCGTTTACATGGCTGTTATACTTACCACTGTTCTGCATGCTTCCTAGACTTTGTGCCCCTATCGATGGCATATCAAGATGTTAGATCGTTTCCACCTGAAATGTCACAGATCAATCCTTCGGATAAAGTGGAATAATTACGTTAGGAATGCTGATGTACTATGAAGGGCAAACTTATTGAGAAGCCGATCACTCAAAATGAATTACGGTGGACGGGACCTCAAGAGATCTTGTATGGTGAGTTACAGGATGGGAGGAGAAAGGATGTTGGACATAAACTTCGGTTCAAACTTGTTCTGAAGCGATATGAGGGTCAGTGCAAACAGCGTAGTGTTGATCTTAAACGTTTGGCTTGCGATCGTTCCCAATAACGTCACATGATAAGTTAATGAACTGAAGTTTACGAAAAGGAGCGTCTGAACTTTTCACCATCCGGAAGGCATTGGCTTACTCCAAAAACTGGCGGTAGGCTGTCCCTATTGCAAAGTGCGCAGTGTTTTGAGGATTTCTTAGAATCACTTATTACAAATAAAAGACAAATATTATGTGGATAATATTTTTTATTAAATAGAACGCCGTACAATTGGAATGTGGGTAGTAACTTTGTAGTATGGGTCTGCGATATGAGAAATAAGAGACATAATTTAAGACGTCAATCTTTCTTTTCCATTATTAAATGTGTTATTCTATGCAACTGACCACGATGTATTCACAACGACAGCTAACCTCCAACTGAGCGCGCGAGTCAACACAGCGCCATCTTATAATGTGTGACGTCACATATGTAGCACACTTTTGTTTCTTAATTTGAATCGATATATAGTGAAAACCACATTTCATATTTTCAATTTGTTTTAGCAACAAGTAGCCTCCTCTTTTACCTGTCAATTGAGACTCTGGACATAATCGTAAGTTAAATACTGTTGGTGATATACGCGTTCTTTCCACATACACATTGTCGAGGAACTTAAGTCTACGTTAAAACCAAACCAAACCACATTGCGTAACAGCCCCAAAGGCCATGGCTGCTCAGCCCGAAGGCCTGCAGATTATGGGATGTCGTGTGGTTGGTACGACGAATCCTCTCGGCCGTTATTCTTGCCTTTCTAGACCGGGACCACTATCTCACTGTCAGGTAGCTCCTCATTTGTAATCACGTAGCCTGAGTGGATCTCGAACCAGCCCTCAGATACAGGTAAAAATCCCTGACCTATCCAGGAATCGAATCCGGGGCCTCCGGGTAAGAGACAGGCAGACTACCCCTACGCCGCAATCAAGAAATGTTCATAAGATACTTCAGATTCTCAATGTCCTATCCGGAAATTGGGGCACCCTCGAAGAGACATACGAACACACTCCTACATCTATAAAAATATCGTTCGTCATGAAATCGCTCGGAAAGCGTGTGTCATTTTTATGGATGAAAGAACACTGAGGACTTCCACACAACCATCTGGTCGACAGACTGGCCAAACAAGGCACACGTACTGGCTTATTCCGATCATTACGCCTCACTTGCACTGATTTTTACGTAAAAAGCAGAAGGAAAACTTATGTTCAATGGCCATCTCTGTGGGACAGGACTACTCAAAACAGATGTCATGCTATGCCTCCATTCAGCCAGCTGTCCCATGTAAGCCATGGTATCAAGGCGTCAGAGGAGTCAGAGGCCGATTAACCGCCGTCATCCGGATGAGATTCAACCATACTTCATTACCCACTCACATCAACAGGATTGGAGTCCTAAAATCAACACAGGAAACACACGAAGTGTGAACCACCTCATCTTCGAGTGCAGTAGAACTATATCCTATGGCACAGAATTGTTCGACACCCTTGAGCACCTTCGTGTACCCTTTCCAACACATACCCAGCTGTTACCGCAAGAGGAGATCTACGTGTGTACAGTACAACAGCAAAATACTTGAAGAAAACTGGTGTAAATATTCAATGGGAGTCATGTCTGAAATTTGGAGCGTCTACAATTTACCGAATTAACCAGACAGAGCACAAAATTTGAAGTTGATTAGTTAATTTGTTGCAAACGTATTAACAAGCAATATTTATTTATTATATGTTGCATGGAAAATGCTTCTTCCGGCACACTATTATTATTTTATATGTTGCATGGAAAATGCTTCTTCCGGCACAGTAGTATTATTTTATATGTTGCATGGAAAATGCTTCTTCCGGCACAGTAGTATTATTTGATATGTTGCATGGAAAATGCTTCTTCCGGCACAGTAGTATTATTTTATATGTTGCATGGAAAATGCTTCTTCCGGCACAGTCGTATTATTTTATATTTTGCATGGAAAATGCTTCTTCCGGCAAAGTAGTATTATTTTTGGGTTATAATTTGACAGACTTTTCAAAAATACTCATATACTTAACAATATCTCTGGGGTTTGTAGTCCGGAATAAACTCTTGGAAACATAAGTTTTTCAATTTTCCATTATTCACACAATAGTCAAAACTCTAGTTTGGTGCTATATTAGGACCAAAAATATGAAGGTAATATTCATCTGATAATAAAATGCAGGACAACTTTTAATTCTTGTACATAGTGAAACTTTATCAGAAAATTTCCGGTGGATCTCATAAGAACTCTGTCGCAAGGAGCATTTTATGCATGGCAATGAGTAGTTAATATTGTAAGCTAGAAAAATTCAATTGAAATTTTAAAGAAACTTACTTGCTTTAAAACTGCTCTAGACTGTAAGTTACTCCCTCAGACTTGTGTCTCCTCTTATGCACAGCGTAGGCTTACTACAAGGTAAATATATTCCAGCGGGATTATTGAAATGGTGGCCAGAAAGAACTCTGAAGCCAATATTGTCTAACAACGTGAGAGAAAGGGGTGTGTACCTGCTCTATATACGTCGTGCCGTCCCCTATAAATCCGGCATTTAGAGCATTAAATATGGCGTTAGGGTAAAAATGATCACGGAATTTGAAAGAGGAAGAACTGAGGGACAGTCAGATTTAAAACTGAAAATTTGATTTTCTTTTTCAAAAATCGCAACATTTCAATCATGATCACCCTTTAAAAGAAACAAGAGTGCTTATTCCACGTGTGCGGGTTTTTCACTCTTTTGTAGGCCCTTTCTCTCATTCTGTATGTATTTTATTTTCATTTCCAATTGTTGTTCTCTTCTGCTGTAATATCTTAATCGTTGTACATAATTGGTCGCCAAATGTCTTAGGGATAAAGGTCATAAATAAAACAAATAAGAAAAGGAGTGCCTGCAGATGCTGGATGAAAAACGTGATGACATGAAGTTTAGGTGGAAGCGGCAGATCATATCCACCGACAATGCCAGCTCACCGACTGTCACCGTCTGTTCAAAACAAAATCTGGGCTCAGCAGTCATGACAGAAATAGAAATGTTAGTACTCACTGTGGTTGAACACACAGGTTAAATTGGCCATATTTCCAAATTAAATTGTGAAAATATTCTCACGTACTTCCCCATTCGAAAGCCGAAATGACCAGACGAACTGGCCGTGTAGTTAGAGGCGCGCGGCTGTGAGCTTGCATCCGGGAGACAGTGGCTTCGAATCCCACTGTCGGCAGCCCTAAATATAGTTTTCCGTGGTTTCCCATTTTCACACCAGGCAAATGATGGGACCGCTTCCTTCCAACTCCTAGGCATTTCCTATTCCATCGTTGCCATAAGACCTATCTGTGTCGGTGCAACATAAAGCCACTAGGAAAATAAAAAAAGAAGCCGAAGTGAGTATATCAGAATGTTAATAAGAAATTACTTCCCTCAATACTTAGAGCCTCCTTTTCTACAAACACAGCCTCATCAAGCATTAGGTAACTCACGTTAGGATGTAGAGTATAATCCAGTGATACACATCATCAAATAGAATTCACTCTCACAAAGTACGCGGAGTTGATGGACAAAATGTTCCAACCCGCCAATAACAACTCGTTCTTGAAACAGTTCCCACATTAAATTATTTCTGGACAGTCTTTGTGCTGTCTGTATCACAGTTGTCAATATAATTATCATCATTATCAAATTACACTGCTTACATGCTCAAGCTCCGGTGTAAGCCTCCCAGGCTGCAAGCTAAGCCCCAGTAAGGTCACTCATCCGGTGCTAACATAGTAATAACAGATATGGGCTTGCTAGGATACCGCAATCAACAGAATTACTTTTTCAGTTATAAGGCATGTTTCAGCCCTGAAAACTCGAGAATACAAATTCAACATTTTTCCCCCTTTTAGTTAAACTATAGTTAATACATCTGCTTAAAATGGTACGTGATCATGGTGGTACGGAAGGTAACGACAGTGCAGAGGAACTTTGTAAGGAGGATCCAACGCCCACAGTCGTTCCATTAATAAAGGGTGTAAGGGAAAGTTATACCGTAAACGTGTGTAGAACGCTTAATATTCTGTTATTCTTGAAAAGGACACAAGTCAATGTTTTACGTCCCATGCGTGGTGAGTGCATGGAACATAAAGTAACATAAATAGTCCGTGTGGTTGTTGTGTCTCACCCTACGACTTACAAAATACGGAAGAAAAACCACTGCAATGCAACGCGTGTTCATACCTATTGCATTACGTTAGAAAAAGTCTTGTATTTTACACTGTACCATCACAGTATCCACAGTTTATTGAAAAAATAGAAGTGCTCTTCACGTATGCCTTGTAAAATAACTTCTTTCTCGTGTTTTCTGCTACACGCTTTTCTTTCCATCTTCGGCTCTGTTCTGTTCTTCTATCCCGTCAGTCTTTTGTTGCACTTTATTTTATTTTCTTCTATCGCATTACTCCCTGATTCGTCTGATGACCTTGCTGTTTACTTCGCACGCATCTTCGATGGAACAAGAAACATCTTAATTGGAGCTCGGAAGGCTAGCGCACAGTGAGCCATCTAGTGACGAACGAAAGTACCACTTACTACAGACCAAAGGTAAAGCATTCTTAAATTCAAATCTTCATTATTAGAAAAGTCTTGCTCGTGAAGAGACCAGACATTCTTCTGAAGACTCAGCAAAACGTAAAGAATTTCAACTTGTGCTCTTGACATGGTTTTCTCTCGGACTCAGCGACGGATCCTACCTCTACCAACTCAAGGGCAGTGTCCTGGAGCGTGAGACTTTGGGTCGGGAGGGGGGAGGGGGATAAAACTGGGGAGAAAGACCAGTACGTCGCTCAGGTGGCCTCACCTGCTATGCTGAATAGGGGCCTAGTAGGGGGGTAGGGAGAGTGGAAGGGATGAGAAAGGAAGCGGAGGAGGCCTTAAGTTAGGTACCATCCGTGCATTTGCCTGGAGGAGAAATAAGAAACTACGGAAAACCACTTCGAGGATGGCTGAGGTGGGAATCGAACTCCCCCTCTACTCAGTTGACCTTCCGAGGATGAGTGGACACCGTTCCAGTAGTCCAGTAGCTTTCTAGCTGCAGTCGCTTAAATGTGGCCAGTATCCAGTATTCGGGAGATAGTGGGTTCGAACCCCACTGTCGGCAGCGCTGAAGATGGTGTTCCGTGGTTTCCCAGTTTCACACCAGACAAATGCTGGGGCTGCACCTTAATTAAAACCACGGCCGCTTCCTTCCCAGTCTTAGCCCTTTCCTGTCCCATCGTCCCCATAAGACGTAAAGCCAATAGCAACAAAAAAGTATTCCTCGTAACACTTTTCAAATTTCGTGGCAGAATTGAACCCGGGCCTCCGGAGGTGGCACCTAATCACACTAACCACTACACCACAGAGGCGGACGAGCTTGTTATCATGTCTCCAATTACGGACCGTGAAGGCATCAGTGTAAATTAGTAGTAGTGGTACGGTGATCATGCATCTATTGACAAACGTACATTTCCTCTGCTATTTTTAATTGCAATTTTTTTCCAAAAGAACATAAGCTTCATTTAGTAGAGTTCGTTTCCTTTATTACGTGGCCTTTGCCCGTTGTTGATTGATATGGCAGATTGTAATGGAGTACGTCGTCCCCCACAACCTCGCCTATGGTCGATGCATTACCAAAGACTTGCCTGGCGGCACTAGACATGTGGGATAGTGCCTAAAGTCCAGCTTCATGTAAATGTCCTTACATGATCAATACCAACACAGATGCATTCGAGGTACAGTTACTACATCATACCAGCTTAGAGTACATTGCTAGCAAGTCACACTTGTAAGATTTAAGATGTTGGTATTCTGGAAACTAGCAGTTTTACATGTGTTGTATACAAGGAACTCGATATACAAAGCACAACATAAAAGTTTATTATTTGTAAATCTTTACACAGTATATAGAAAAAAGGAACGAAAACTGACTTGATGCTTGAAGCGCTGCACACGTTAAATAATGGCCTAAACTAGTAGACTGATGGTCTGTGAAAAAAAAATACAATCATACATATTAATATTCATATGTACAATGCTGTCTATCTTGATAAGATAGGACGCTTGAAGTAACCAATGTCCGTGATAGCTGATGACTATCTGTAGTTTGGGAACTTGGATTAAAGTTCGTGGTAGCAGAATGCTAGGCCGAAGTTGGAGAACTTGCAGGGAACTTTTGGTAAAGTTCGTGAGTAGCAGAATGCTAGGACGGGATGCATGTCGGTGATACGGGAGGCAGGATATTTGAGGCAGAGATGTCCTGAGGTGAAACCTCCCGACCAGAATTAGTCCACCTGTTCAGAACAATTTTTAAGAGGGTACCTCCGTGTCTGACATACGGTGTAGTCTGATCGCTGTACACTGTGGGAGTGCCTTCAGTGGAGAAGACATCGCCCAATTTATATCCGCTGACTGACGTCACACACGATTACGTCAGCGTGCTGCAGTCTACACTTCGTGGAATCTAGAAGCGTCGATGCTGGGCGGGTTGCGGAGCTTGCTGGCGGCGGAGGACACACACAACATGTTGAAGTGCTTGAGTACATGAACCATCCGAACAAGATATTTAAATCCATAGCAACAAATAGCAAACAAATTAGAAAATTGGGTTACAAATTTTATTTGAAAGACAAAATTTATGAGACATCAAAACTACAGCATGTGAACTCCAAAATTGCTCCAACCACATCTCTCGAGTGAAAGAATTTAAATATTTAGGTGAACGGACTACTGAAAATTGTAATGAAAAGAAATCGATTGAATCGCGACTCCAAGAAAGGGAGACAGCATTTCCGTTAACAAATAGTATCTCCTCGAAATGCAAAATCCGACACTATACTACAGCAATCGAAACCGAAGATCTCTATGCATCAGAAACTATCTCCAGCATGAAACACTAAAAGGACAATTAGAAGTGAAAGGACGTAAAATATTGAGAAAATTCCTAGGACCGGAAATAAAAGATGGAGTACAGTTTCCAAAACCAAATGCAGAAATATATGAAAGAATCTCCAAAATTACAGACACAATGCGCATGCGAAGAATACAGTTCATGGGGCACTTAGAAAGAATAGACTCAAACAGACTGACTCATAGAATTTATGAATGCTTATAGAATAAAACCACTAGTTCAAATTGGTACAAACAGACAGAGAAAGACCTGAAGGAATTAAGGATCACCAAATCTATTGGACCAAGATGAAATCAGAAAAATCACACTCACACGGGGTTTTGAGGATGATGACAGAAAGACCAATTGACGTGCATGGTCCCTGCAGTGAAAACACACCTTTACTACGTATAAAGGTTAAAAGTAAAAGCCAACACATGCTGATACCGCGTGGTCCTAAGTGACCCATTCACGACGAAGAAAAAGTAGGAAAAGAAGAAAATAAGCTGAGTAAATCACATGAATGCACAGAAAGGAATACTAAATAATAAATTGTTTTAAAAATGTTTTAAATTATATCATGGATCATCTACTGAAAGGTATAAAATGGCCGGGAGGGATTCAGTTGGGTGCATATGTAATAAGCAGCTTGGCCTATGCTGACGACTTGGTCTTAATGACAGATTGTGCCGGAAGCCTTCAATCTAATATCTTTGAACTTGAAAATAGGTGCAATGAGTATGCTATGAAAATCAGCTTTTCCAAGAATAAATGGTTGTCAGTGGGTAAGAAATCTAAAAGAACTGAATTTCAGTTTGGGAGTACAATGCTGCAACAGGTAGGCCATTTCCAGATTTAGGATGTGTATTCTCCCAGGATGGTAATATAGTAAGTGAGATTGAATCAAGGTGCAGAAAACTTAATACAGCGAGTTCGCAGTTACCATAAATAGTATTCTGAATTAAGTCAGCTCCCGGATGAAACTATCCTTACACCGGTCTGTTTTCAGACCAGCTTTGCTTTACGGAAGTGAAAGCCGGGTGGACTCACCATATCTTATTCGTTAGTTAAAAGTAACAGACCTGAAACTAGCGAGGATGATCACTGGTACAAACAGGTGAGAGGTGGTGGTGGTCATTAGTTTTCTAAGAGGAAGTACAACTAGGCAGTCATCCTCTATATAACACTAATCAGGGAGAAAAATTGGTAGGGATCTGACACTTCGAAAAATGAAGATATCGGCCAAACGAAGACAAGGACCCCGAAGGGCGTGTAAATGAAGTACTACTTAGCCCTTGCAAACCTAATAGTGTCGGGGTTGGAAAAGAACAAGAGTTGGCTAAGAGAGGTCGGATAGGAGAGATGAAAGTGAGGAGCTCGGCACAAGTAATTGGAAGCAATGCCAGGACTCGGCTAAGGGCCCTGTGGTTGCCAACCCACGCTCAAAAGTTCAGAGTCCCTGGGGCCCCTTTTAGTCGCCTCTTGCAACAGACAGGGGATACCGTGGGTGTTATTCTACCGCCCTGACCCACAGGGTGAATAAACGGGTGAGAACAATGGCAGGAAGGTACTCGAAATGAGGATATTAAGGCTATATTAGGAATGAACTCGATTGGTGAAGCTGACATTAACCGACTTCGTCATGTGAGACGAATGGTAGGATCAAAGATGTGTATATATTGTGCTAGGCCCCACTGCACCAACATGGTCGCAACTTCCGTGTGCGACTTGTTGCAGCTGCCGCATGATAGTTTGATGCAATTAGAAAATAATAATAATAATAATAATAATAATAATAATAATAATAATAATAATAATAATAATAATAATAAACAGAGCGAGTTGGCTGTGCGGTCAGGGGCGCGCAGCAGTGAACTTGCATTCGTGGTACGAGGACTGGAACCGGGTTCATTCAGCCTCCGGAGGTCAACTGAGTAGAAGGGGTTCGATTCTCACCTCATCCCTCCCCGAAGTGTTTTTCCATGGTTTCTCACTTCTTCAGGCAAATGTCGGGATGGTATCTAGCGTAAGGCCACGGCCAAGTCCTTCCCTCTTTCTTCTCTAGCCTCTCCAATCCTCCCATCCGCCCCCCTCCCCACAAGGCCCCTGTTCAACATAGCAGGTGAGGCCACCTGGGGGAGGTACTGGTCCTTCTCCCCAGTTTTACCCTCGACCAATTGTCTCACGCTCCAAGACACTGCTCTTGAGGTATAGAGGTGGGAGTCCGACGGAAAGCCAACCCTGGACGGTAAATTAAAAAGAAAATCAGTTTTATCGACTAAACTATAAATAGTACAATGTCAGCTGTGTAAAATATCACTTCCGATCTTTGGGTGTGAACTGGGAATGGCGATCAACGACAACATTTGACTCACTAACTGACTGTGAGATGTTCTCAGAAGAAATTATAAAGATATGTAAGTTTTCTGCAACTGTACAAAGTCTAACCTGACAACGAAGGCTAGTACAGCTAGCTCCTTCCAAATATTACACCCAAATGTTGGGATTCGTAATATTTCACCATACCGTTAGTTATAACATCGATAAACGCGTAAAAGGTACTGTGAAACGATTTTGAGATATTTTAACTAATCATATGATTCCGATTAAGGAAATAGTGATTTCTCTTTTTAATGAAAGCGAATTAAAGCGGTATACTTAGTTTAAATGGAAATTTAAATAATTTGCTACTTGTGCGAAACTGCACCGGAATTCGTGAAAAATAACGAGCTTGAATTTGCATTCGAATATTACATGTGTGAAGAGATACGGAAGACAGAATAAGGATTTCTCAACTGGACAGAAATACCTGTTCGTTTAAATTTTCTAGGAAACCCATTAATGGTATGACCCTGTAGAGTAAAGGGGTAATTTATTTTATTTCCTACTATGATGTAATTGTCCTCTTCCCATACGCAAAAGAGTAGGGAAAATGACACTTTACCGTTCTGTAATTACTTTGCGCACTGTCTCTAACTGGTTGAACTCCGCTTTACAGCAGCGTAAACACAGATAATCATAGAGATCATGAATCAAGGAACACCAGACTCAACCTTGTTGAATTGTTTCTTCGCCAGATTGCAGCACCGCGGTTCCGTACTCATCTACACAAAAAATGGCGTCTCTGCATTCTCGGCTCAAGTAATTGTCGCCATCACAATACTGACTAATGTATAGGTTAAACAGAAAAAACTTGCATTTATCGCAGTATATCTTAAAGTTCGTATTACCTTCATAAATCCAGGAACAGAGGACCGTGTTTACGACTCTGGTAGCTTAGTGCACTCTTCACTGCTTATAATGTAATTTAAAATAAGTAAATTCGCCATAGTATGAAACAAAAATTTTTACGAACAGCCGTCCGCTTTTGTGGTGTAGTGGTTAGTGTGATTAGCTGCCACCCCCGGAGGTCCGGGTTAGATTCCCGGCTCTGGCACGAGCGCTGGAACGGGGTCCACTCAGCCTATGGAGGTCAACTGAGTAGAAGAGGGGTTCGATACCCACCCCAGTCATCTTCGAAGTAGTTTTCCGTCGTTCCCCACTTCTCCTCCAGGAAAATGCTGGGCTGGTCCTAACTTAGGCCACGGCCGCTTCCTTCTCTATTCCTTGTCTATCCCCTCAGATATTCTCATCCCCCAACAAATTCCCTGTTCACTACAGCAGGTGAGGCCGCCTGGGAGAAGTACGGGTCCTCCTCCGCAGTTGTATCCCCCAACCCAAAGTCTCACGCTTCAGGACACTGCCCTTGAGGCGGTAGAGGTTGATCCCTCCCTGAGTCCGAGGGAAAAGCAACCCTGGAGGATAAATGGATTAAGAAAGAAAAGAAAAGAAAAGAAAGAAAGAAAGAAAGAAAGAAAGAAAGAAAGAAAAAAAGAAAGAAACAGCCACTAAAATTATAAGTTTACGTTACTTGTTTTGAAATTTCGTATAAACATCTGACTCGTAACGTAAAAGATAACTTTCCGAGGCAGTTGCAAGAATAGCTAATGTAATCTTGGTTAGGTCAATATTACAGTCCTAATCGTCCGGTTCCATGGCTAAATGGTTAACGTGCTGGCCTTTGGTCACAGGGTCCCCGGGTTCGATTCCCGGCAGGGTCGGGAATTTTAACCATCGTTGGTTAATTTCGCTGACATGGGGGCTGGGTATATGTGTCGTCTTCATCATCATTTCATCCTCATCATGACGCGCAGGTCGCCTATGGGAGTCAAATCAAAAGACCTGCACCTGGCGAGCCAAACATGTCCTCGGACACTCCCGGCACTAAAAGCCATACGCCATTCCATTTCACAGTCCTAATAAAGGTTAAAATAGTGAATGACTATCAATTTTCTTTTATTCATATATCTACCTTCTACATAAACAATTCAAAAATCACACGAATGAAATCTTTTGTGAATGATTTTCGAAAATGATTAAAGCAAATTAAAGCGTTGGGTGGGAAGTCCTGTTTCACGAAATAATGCGAAAAATTGATTCCTTCTCGTAATATCGTACATAAATTAATGTGGAAAAATCATGACTATAGTTATAACTTATACAAAGTTACACCTGCTTATTATTCTTATTCTTCTTCCTCCTGACCTTTTTTCTCAGTTTCTTGGGGTTGGAACTGCATGTGGATTTGGCTCAGTTTTACGGGAGGATGCCCATCCTGATGCCAACTCCGTGTAGAGTGGTGTGTTCCCTACTGAGTGTTTATGTAGCAATAGTTAATGCTTTTTGTATAGATGAAGATATATGTATTAAAACGAATATAAATACACAGTCCCCGAGCGAGAAGAATTAACCATTCGCAGTTAAAAACCCTTCACCTGGCCAGAAATCGAACGCAGGACCGTCTGAGCCAAGGTGGTAAGGGATCGCTAGAGCAATCGATTTTCTTTGGACATTTTTGTCTTTCCTGATACCAGATAACAATTACTTTCAAAGTCCAGCCTGAGATATACTGGGATGCGAACCTCGGTCATCCGTGTAGAAAGCCAACAGCCGAGCCTCTCAGATAATAAAGCCCTCCTATTAACGGGTTAAGATCTCTTTTTTATAAATGTTGTAAACATTTCTTAGCAGACGAAAAACGTAAAATTAAACAGTTTCCTCAATTGTGCCAAAATTTGAAGGGCTGAAGGCCCGGAAAGGTTTCAAATTGTGAGTTTTGGATATTTTTATCAAACTAAAAAAATTCAAAAATTACTTCCGGCATAAATGCAGTTCCGGAATAACAGCCTAAAATTGTTTCTTTACTCTTTTTCTTTTTGATTCAAATTCTAACCAAATTAACTTATTTACATAATTCTTTCTGTAATCTGTTCCTTGGTTCAATAGCCTCAGGCGTTTTCTGATTTCTTCGAAAAATGTCCACACTGAATGTAATTGTAATGGCTTAAGTGAAACTCTGCATTGACTCACAACTGCGCTCGTAGTGGTAGAAAAAGGCAAACTGCTAATCTAATCGCCCGGATAACGATGATTAAAAGAGGGGAGACCCAGCTTAACAAAGGAGAAAAGAAGGTTAATATTCATTCAATTGTTAAATATGCTACAATTGTTGTTGACAATTCCTGCACATATCCCAGTGTTGGCATGCTTCCTGGCAACCGGAAGCAACTTCAATAATGTCCGAATTTTAATAATTTTAATATTTTAAAATAAAATGTTCAACATTTCCCGCATTTTTAACAATATATCACTGTTTCCCTTATACATTCCAAGTTTATAAGAATTTTCGGACTTTTCCATTTTTTAAAGTGTGTATCAAACCTCCAGCTACAAAATTAACCTCAATCATTAACATAGACTGTAATTCGGATTTTTTGTTGGGTTTTTATTCCGAGCACCAGAAAATATTAATATTTTTGTAAATAAATATGTTATATAAAATCTAATTTCAATCCAATTGATCTGAATGAGGTAGAGATTGTAGTACAACACTATGGGAGGAAGCTCTGAAAATTTCATAATTATCCGTGAAACAGTAAGGGAGTTATGAAGGAAACCGCTAAAAGGCGCGAAATTTTGAAAATTTTATTTTGAAATGTTGTAATTAGAATTTTGACATTATTGAAGTTGCTTCTGATTGCTCTGAAGCATGGGTTATGTGCAGCATTTGTCAACTACGTTTGTAGCATATATAACAATCGAATGAATATTGGCCTATTTTCCCTGTGTTGAGCTAGGTCTCCCCCCTTTTAAGAAAAGGATTGTAATTTTTAGGAATAAATAGAGTATATTCTTATACTTTACTCCTATATTTTATTTATCTACCATTCGTAGCGCATATCCCTTTTTTGCTAGTTGCTTTACGTCACACCGACACAGATAGGTCTTATGGCGACGATGGGATAGGAAAGGCCTAGGAGTTGGAAGGAAGCGGCCGTGGCCTTAATTAAGGTACAGCCCCAGCATTTGCCTGGTGTGAAAATGGGAAACCACGGAAAACCATCTTCAGGGCTGCCGACAGTGGGGCTCGAACCCACGATCTCCCGGATGCAAGCTCACAGCCACGCGCCTCTACGCGCACGGCCAACTCGCCCGGTACGCATCTCCCTAAGATGGTTTCAACATTGAGATGCTTGCCTGAAGGGCTAGAACTGTGGATATTTTATTTGTTTTCTGTTACAATTGGCTTTACGTCGCACCGACACTGGTAGGTCTCATGGCGACGATGGAATAGGAAAAGCCTAGCCGCGGCCTTCTTTAAGGTACAGCCCCAGCATTTTCTTGGTGTGAAAAAGGGTGGGAAACCACGGAAATCCATCGTAAGCGCTTCCAACAGTGGGGTTCGTACCTTAAGATCTTTCGTATCATAGAAGAGCTTAGGCTATAGGATAGAAAAAGGGAAGAAGTTCGGTCATTTGGTGTCGGCGCAAAATAGAATGTAACGTCGGTAGCAAATGAAGGAACGAGAAATGCTGCCCATTCCACATAAATAACAGGTGTTATCTGCGGTGTTGTACGGGACATGTAGCGAGTCCCTCATATACACGCAGAGAAAGTCTGCCGCATAAAGACGTCAGCTATTAATCCCAGGACTGGACGTGGATACAGCAGCGATCTCATCTCGAGTAAGGATGCTGGGAGTTCGTGAGTCAAGATTGGAGTAGAAATTATAAGCAGATTTAGTAATAGATGAGAGAACTCTCCAGCAAAATGAGTTTACAAGACAACTGTGTACCGAGCAAAACATTCCGTCCTCCTAAGCATAAAACATCGGGTTATCACCTCCTTGTGGTTGTTTCTTTACTTAAGCAGATCGTAATCGTGTTTATTAGGTCGGGTTTTAGTTACTCATGCGATTCTGTGTGTCTGTATCAGAGGTGCAGACAGTTAATCGTTATCTTCTTGTACCCGAAATATTGAGGTGGATCTTGACTGATGTCAATGGCATTTAAGGGTGTTTAAATGTGAAAATTAATTGTCGTACACTTCCACCATTTTAAAGAACTCCAACAGAAAGAAATAAAATGAAATACCGCGGTTACTCTTGTAGTCTACAATAATAGGGTGTTTCTTTTTTGTTCCCAACTGGCTTTTATTTGAGCGCGCAAGCGTGAATAGCAATTGCGACACTACGTCACGTCACTGCGGCTACTTACAACTTTTCGTGAAACTAAACTGGTGACCGTGAAGTTATAAACGACTTCATTCCGTATTTGAAGGGAGAACGTAAAGAAACAGAGAAATATCTCGACTAATACGCAGTCCAGACGTGTTTATGGGATTTTAACGGTGTTACTTTAAAAATAAAGTCTTATGCACTACTGGTATTGATACGTTTAAAAAAAATTTACGTCGCACCGACACAGAGAAGTCTTATGGCGACGATGGGATAGGAAAGGGCTAGGAGTGGGAGGATATGGTCGTGGCCTTAATTAAGGTACAGACCCAGCATTTGCTTGGTGTGAAAATGTGAAACTACGGAAAACCATCGTCAGGGCTGCTGACAGTGAAGTTCGAACCCAGTATCTCACGAATGCAAGCTCACAGCTTCACGACTCTCATCAAACGGCCACAACCAGCACGGTGGTATTGAATCTATTCTGGAAGATAGTAATACGGATGGACGGTCATAGTTGGTGAACTAAAAAACAAATTCCAACCTATCAGGTACACAAATGAACTCACAATCAGGAAAATAGCGTGTAGTGAGAAGTCAAGTAGAATTTGCTGGACTTCAGTATTATTATTGATGATGATGATGCCTGTTGTTTAAAGGGGCCTAACATCGAGGTCATTCTGTGGATCCTTGGTAGAGTGTCGGCCTCCGAATCCCAAGATAGCGGGTTCAAACCCGGCAGAGGTAGTCGGATTTTTGAAGGGCGGAAAAAAGTCCACTCGACACTCCATGTCGTACGATGTCGGCATGTAAAAGATCTCTGGTGATACATTTGGTATTTACCCGACAAAATTAATTAAATCTCAGCCATAGGCGCCCAAGAGAGATCCGGTTTACTCTGTCTGCCATCTAGCGGACCTAAAGTAAAACGGAACGTCGAAATTGACGAGCAGACAGCCAGATGGCGTCAAATCGAAATGTCTGCACACGGTAGCTGAGGCCATACGATTATTATTATTATTATTATTATTATTATTATTATTATTAATATTATTATTATTATCGAGGTCATCGGCCCATAATGGTACGAAATGAAATAACAAAAATTCAAATTCATCCACTGACCAGAATAAAGAAGAATGAATGGATGGACATGAACCCTACAAAAAAACAAAAACAAACAAAGAGACGAACAAACAAAAACAGCGGATCAGACTCAAAAAGAAGGCAGTTAATTAGAGTATTACTGACCATGGGACCATTTATAAAGCACAATGATGCTTGATGTCTGAAGGGGTGCTAAATTCACGTCTAAGGCCCCACATAATGGTACATGTCGCGAGTAAAGTAGAACCATGGTATTTGTAATTTTGGGGTACTGATCAAAAGTAGCGAAGACTCATGGTGGTCCACACAAGATGGTACTACTCACAAGTATTGCAATTCATACAGGGAACGCAGACCTATGGTGTTTCTCACACAGTGGCGCCACTCATAGCCAACGCAAACCGGTAAGGCTCCTCACCTAGGTGTACTAGTCACGGGCGCCGGTATTCCCGTGGTGTTCCTCACATAGTGGAGGCAACGCTGACCCACGGTGCCGCTCATATAGCGGTACAACTCACAGGCTACGCCCAGACCCGCGATGTTGCACACATGGGTACAACGCACGGGTACTGGAATCCACCAGGCCAGGCTTTTTACTGCAACTAAACACAAAGCTATTTCGGACCAATTTAGTGATATTACTCGCAAGTACATGCAACCCATGGTGTTCCCCGCATGATGGTACGAATCAAGAGTAGTTTCATGGTTCTAATTCAATCATCCCTTGGTCGCCCCTTGCAGTCGCCTCTTACGACAGGCAGGGGATACCGCGGGTGTATTCTACATGCGCGCCCCCCACCCGCAGGGGGTATTATTATGATTATTATTATTATTATTATCATCATCATCATCTGTTTACCCTCCAGGTTCGGTTTTTCCCTCGGACTTAGCGAGGGATCCCACCTCTACCGCCTCAAGGGCAGTGTCCTGGAGCTTCAGACTCTTGGTCGGGGGATACAACTGGGGAGTATGACCAGTACCTCGCCCAGGCGGCCTCAGCTGCTATGCTGAACAGGGGCCTTGTGGAGGGATGGGAAGATTGGAAGGGATAGGCAAGGAAGAGGGAAGGAAGCGGCCGTGGCCTTAAGTTAGGTACCATCCCGGCATTCGCCTGGAGGAGAAGTGGGAAACCACGGAAAACCACTTCCAGGATGGCTGAGGTGGGAATCGAACCCACCTCTACTCAGTTGACCTCCCGAGGCTGAGTGGACCCCGTTCCAGCCCTCGTACCACTTTTCAAATTTCGTGGCAGAGCCGGGAATCGAACCCGGGCCTCCGGGGGTGGCAGCTAATCACGCTAACCACTACACCACAGAGGCGGACATTATTATTATTATTACTATTATTATTTCTACTATTATTATTATTACTACTATTATTATCATTATTATTACTATTATTATTCTTCTTCTTATTATTATTATTATTACTCTTCTTCTTCTTCTTCTTCTTCTTAATCTGTTTACCTTCCAGGGTCGGTTTTTCCCTCGGACTCAGCGAGGGATCCCACCTCTACCGCCGCAAGGGCAGTGTCCTGGAGTTTCAGACTTTGGGTCATGGGATACAACTGGGGAGAATGACTAGTACCTCGCCCAGGCGGCCTCCCCTGCTATGCTGAACAGGGGCCTTGTGGAGGGAGGGGGCGATTGGATGGGACAGGCAAGGAAGAGGGCAGGAAGCGGCCGTGGCCTTAACTTAGGTACCATCCCAGCATTTGCCTGGAGGAGAAGTGGGAAACCACGGAAAACCACTTCCAGGATGGCTGAGGTGGGAATCGAACCCACCTCTACTCAGTTGACCTCCCGAGGCTGAGTGGACCCCATTCCAGCCCTCGTACCACTTTTCAAATTTCGTGGCAGAGCCGGGAATCGAACCCGGACCTCCGGGGGTGGCAGCTAATCACGCTAACCACTACACCACAGAGGCGGACACTATTATTATTACTATTATTATTATTATTATTATTATTATTATTATTATTATTATTATTATTAATCATGAAACTACAGTATGTATGCAATAACTTCCACGAAATCTGGTTCGTGAGATTACTTTCGAAACCTCGTGTAAACTGATCTCAAGTTCAGCGACGGGAGATTTTCCCGGTTGTTTGATACGACAGTGACGTTAGCGTTCCTTTTTCTAACGTAGATTTACGTTCCTCGACAACTGGTACATGGAATTATAATTTTTAAGACGCTTTTAGTGTTCATGTAGAACGCGTATACCGTCGAGAGTATTTAATTCGGGAGATAGTAGGTTCGAACCCCACTGTCGGCAGCCCTGAAAATGGTTTTCCGTGGTTTCTCATTTTCACACCAGGCAAATGCTGGGGCTGTACCTTAATTAAGGCCACGGCCGCTTCCTTCCCACTCCTAGCCCTTTCCTGTCCCATCGTCGCCATAAGACCTATCTCTGTCGGTGCGACGTATAGCAACTTGCAAAAAAAAGAAGTATTTAATTTACGATTATGTTTAATGTGTCAATTGACAGTAAAAGAGGAGGCTACCTGTTTAAAAAAAAAAATTGAAACTCAGTTTTCATGAAATAGGCAACATTTGTGCTAAATGTGTGACGTCACACGCACACCCTGTTACAATATGGCGTTGTATTGACTCGCGTGCTCAGTTGGAGGTTAGCTGTCGTTGTGAATACGTCGTGGTCATTTGTATAGAATAACAAATTTAATAGTGGAAAAGAAATATTTGATTAGGATTCTGCAAAAACGTGCAAAAGTAAGAGCTGAAAAGAAAAAAGTGATTAGTGAAGGAATAAAAGCAATGAAACCATAGGAGCGTAATAAGCATTACAGTGAGCATATGAAACAGTGAAAACATTCTAATAAGTAAGTCTATGAAATCCTCAAAATCCTGCCACCGTTACAGAAGTGACAGCCTACCGCCAATCATTTTTTCCGTTTTTTTTTTCTTTCTGGTATTAATACTAGCCAGCCCCGTGGTGTAGGGGTAGCGTGCTTACCTCTTACCCGGAGGCCCCGGGTTCGATTCCCGGCCAGATCAGGGTTTTTGACCTGTACCTGAGGGCTGGTTCGAGGTCCACTCAGCCTACGTGATTAGAATTGAGGAGCTATCTGACGGTGAGATGGCGGTCCCGGTCTAGAAAGCCAAGAATAACGGCCGAGAGGATTCGTCGTGCTGACCACATGACACCTCGTAATCTGCAGGCCTTCGGGCTGAGCAGCGATCGCTTGGTAGGCCAAGGCCCTTCAAGGGCTGTAGTGTCATGGGGTATGGTTTGGTTTGGTATTAATACTGCGCTTGATGGTCCCTGTACACACCATCCTACAAGAACAAGAGTGTGGTAAACGCTGATATGTGATTTTAGCTGTCTGTGGAGACTGATCAAGCAGGGGTTCATCAGTCATCTCGATAAACAATAATTTAATACATCCGAAACAATGTGGTCCAGTCCGAATGAAGCACGTAATTGTAGTCCAACAGACAGTGGGAACTTCACCTCTAAACCCGGTTTCTTCAACTCTGTGTTTCATTTCACTTAACAAATGTTAGCTAAAAATTGTAATTAATTTAACACTTCGGTTAAAAAGTCCCCTGTTTCACATTTTCAACATTTGTCACGAAACAATAGTTAAATACAAATTGTACCGGGCGGTACACTCCTACGCCGCACCTTTAAATCTTGCGCCAATAAATCCTCCTCTACAGGAGAAACTCTGAACTTAAAAACTGGACCTACTTAAACCTTTCCTCTGAAGATGTCACTGTGTGAATTTCGACGTGTTATTGTTTACTATTTATCAAGAAGTTTGGACATTCTCTCATAGATGCCTTTGCAAAAAACTATGATCATGCACCCTGGTGCGAAGTGAAGATTTTGTATTCGCAAGTTTGTTCTTTACTAAATTTAGTGCATTCATTTTTGGGTTGGCAGTATTTATCCTGTCTTTCCGCCTGTTTTGATTTTAACCAATCAAGAATTTCTGTAATTAATTTTCTACCAATCACAGGTTTCTTCTTCGATTTTGGTGTGTAACTCTAAGCGACCCAATAAAATTAAGTGGGTGTGGCTGTTTTATTCATGAAAGGTCTCGAACGTTCCCCGAGGGTATAAAAACTGCTGATTTTCACGTCTCCGGGCCACTTCATCGACATCTAACCTAGTGTATGGACGTGTGGCAGGGGGCGGGAAGCGCCTCTTTCTTCAGGCAGCAGCTCTTCAGTAAGGTAATGGCCGTTTAACATCTTTATTGTCTTGCTAGCTCAGCAGTTTAACGCGCGGGAAAGGTCCGAAACTTTTACCATGTAACCTACTTTTCTGTAATGTAATATTTGCCGGCTTATATAAATATCTTTAACTATAAATCGGGGATAGAGAGTGCCGTACCCTCTCGAGCTCCCTTTCATTTTGATTTGAGGTGACTACGTTTTGGTAACTGATTTTCTTCTCTTCCTTAATGTTTAAATTTCTTTCCTTATACGGGTCACCTCCATAATTTGGGAATAGCCTCTAGTGTCTTTTAGGTTTTAAGAAGTTTCATGTAGGAGTGCAAGTACACGCCTCCATTCAACTTGGTGTTGCGGGCCAATTATTTAACCTGTTATTTTCTGCTGTGGCCTAGTAGGTTGGGTCGAGATACCCCTGTTTCAACTGTTGTAAGTTGTGCCTTGATGGCAATTTATTGTAAAGTCTGACATTGCCTTAAATAGGCTTGAAAAACTGAGAGCGCGTCTGCTCTTTTCTGGTGTTGTAAGAAGTCCTCTGGGAGGCTTGAGGTTAAAAGTTGGGAGCAAGTGCTCCATGTGGTAGGGGTTTTCTGCCCCTTTGAACAAATTGTGCTTTTATAAAACTAGGGGCGTGTAGCCCGAGAGAGTTAAAGTTCGGGAATCTTGGATCTTTCTAGTCTTGTTTACAAATTGTTATTCCCAAAGTAAATGTTAAGTTTTTGTCGTTGATTGATTGTTAAAATTCAAAAATATAACCTTTATTTGAAATGTTAAAATTAACTTTGATTCTGTAGTTAGACACATTCATCCCGGCACCTTCTTTCACCTCTGCTAATCCACCAAACCACGGTAACATAAATTAACAAATGTCCGTGAGATTTCTGAACATGTTCGGTAGTGGGCGTCTTTTGTTTCGTTACATGAAGCGCCCATAGCGGTATATTCGAATATTGTATTTTGTCACACATGGTTGACATTATTATAGGTTATGGTTAATGGAGACTTCGAAGACGTAAACATGTGCAGTAAGAGGCAACAGAAGCATTGTAACGAATACGAGACTAGCGTTCTTCTTCTTATTTTTTAATTTGAAATTGTGCGGTGTGGTTGAAAAATACAAGAATGGACGGTTATATCACAACATTCAATATATTCTTGTATGAGTGCAGTATAATGCTCCTAGAACACCGGGAAAATGTGATAATTCATGTACATCCCGAATGATTTTCTGGAGCCCGCTAGTGGCCATGATCGTTAAGGTGCTGAAGTCTAAACGGTCTGACACCGAGATTAGACGGTTCGAGTCCCATTGGTCGAAAACATTTTCACCATCAGCATGTTGGCCGGGAGGGGAGGTGGTGGTATACAATTTCTAACCACTAGATTGCGTGCCAAAAGCCTGGATTAAATTCCAAACCTCTCCGCAGTGCTCATATGGAGTGAGGGCATATGACGCTGTCGATGGTGATTCGTCCGTCGGATGGGGACATTAAGCCTTGAGCAGACTCCTTGGTCCTATTCGACAGGAGTAGGCTATGTGCCGGCACCGGTTTCACCCTCTCCCTACTATCATATATATCACGTCATTCATTTCATCTCATTAACTCCTCTGATAACGTTGACGTCACGTAGGGAATCCGGTCATAAAAACCCGCCACGACAGATTCATCTCACCTCATACCCGACCCCGTGGGGAAACGGGACAAGGGTTGAACAAACAAACAACTCGAATGATTTTCGGGCATTATTTTACTTTTGTCTAGCACTCTCGAGCGTAGTCGCTTACAATTACATGAAAAGAGTCTGAAGCATAATATCTAAGAACTATAAGCTACTCCTCCACTGGAGACACTAATAAGTTGCAATCTGTGGAAAACTCTAACCTATTTTCAATTTCTTCTTGTTCATTATGTATTTGGTAATTAGGTACCTTTGTAGGGAACTTCCTTCTGACAAATCTAAAAAGCATTTTTTCTTAGTATGGCTCTTCATTTGCCTTCTTCAGTTTATAGATAGCCTATTTTCCATATAGCGGTATAGCTTGAAGTCTGCCTCTGTGGCGTAGTGGTTAGTGTGATTAGCTGCCACACCCCGGCAGCTCGGGTTCAATTCCCGGCTCTGCCGTGAAATTTGGAACGTGGTACGAGGACTGGAACGGTGTCCACTCCACCTCAGGAGGTCAAGTGAGTAGAGAGGTTTCGATTCCCACCTCAGACATTCTCGAAGTGGTTTTCCGTGATTTCCCCACTTCTCCTCCAGGCAAATGCCCGGATGGTTCCTAACGTAAGGCCATGGCCACTTCCTTTCCTCTTCCTTGCCTACCTCTAATTTTCCTATCCCTCCCCCCACAAGGCCCCTGTTCAGCAAGGCAGGTGAGTACACCTCAGCGAGGTACTGATCCTCCTGCCCAGTTGTATCCCAACGCGAAGTATTAAGCTCCAGCACACTGCCTTTGAGGTGGTAGAGGTGGAATCCGTCGCTGAGTCCGGAACAACCGACCCTGGACGTTAAACGGATTAGAAAGAAAGAAAGAAGTATAGCTTCAAACCTAGATCTGCTAGATGCTGCCATTTTGGAATGTTAACAGCTGTTAAAAGGTTTAACACTGGGCTGGTGTCATGTTAATTGAACACAAGTATTACCAATTTGTTCGTGTAAACAGTATTTTGTTAAATGGTGTCTACTTAACATCAGTGTTAACACTTAACATTCGTTGAAGAAACCGGGCATAAGAGGATTATAATCTAATTTTGAGATTGTCTGGAGCTCGAGTCCGCCTACAATCACGCTGGGTTGGTTCTAAGATTTTTGGCCTGTAACTGCTCTAAGTGGCTGTATGAAGTATTGTTTTTCATGTGATTCTCATTGGTTAGTAGCCATCAATATGCGTGTCCTCCTGGCTGCTCGAGGGCGATGATCGTCCCATTTTGTTTCCGTTCAAAAGATAATTAGTAATATTGATTTCATATGCAGGAGAGACCTCCCTTCCAAGAAGTGATTAACGCAGTAGTCTGGGAGAATTTGAAATGAAGCAGGTGTCTCATTTGTTCTATTTCAAACGAGATGGGTAATAATTCAGTAGCTTGGCTGAATGGTAAGCGTACTGGACTTTGGCTCGATTCCCGGCTTGATCGAGGATTTTACCCGCGTTTGGTTAATTCATTCAGCTCGTGAACTGGATACTTTGTTGGTATTAATATACAAACAACACAGAAAGGCGACATGG
Organism: Anabrus simplex; assembly: GCF_040414725.1. NCBI lineage: Eukaryota > Metazoa > Arthropoda > Insecta > Orthoptera > Tettigoniidae > Anabrus > Anabrus simplex. The sequence continues at coordinate 32,230,353 of NC_090269.1, forward strand.
TGAATATCTCCCGCCACATAGGGTTGGCGTCAGGAAGGGCATCCCGTTGTAAAAATGGGCTTCATCCACATAAGTGCTGACCCCTGACAATTGAGATAAATGCCAAGGAAATAACAGAGAACAAATGAGTATTATAAACTTGCAGGAGGGGGGGGGGGATATATGTATACCGAAAACCTAGTAAAGTACAGCTTAATCCATCTACCACCGGGCGAGTTGGCCGTGTGGTTAGGGGCGCGCGGCTGTGAGCTTGCATCCGGGAGATAGTGGGTTCGAATCCCACTGTCATCAGCCCTGAAGATGGTTTTCCTTGGCTTCTCATTTTCACACGAGGCAAATGCTGGGGTTGTACCTTAATTAAGGCCACGGCCGATTCCTTCCAACTCCTATGCCTTTCCTATCCCATCGTCGCCATAAGACCTATCGGTGTCGGTGTGACGTAAAACCACTAGCAAAAAAGAAATCACATCTACTGTTCCTAAGTAAGAAATTTTCCACTAGTATTCCAATGGACAAAGCATTAAATTGAACCAAAATTAAACGATTATTTATTTATTTATTTATTTATTTATTTATTTATTTATTTATTTATTTATTTATAAAAAGGAGTCCGGCTCCTTGGCTGAATGACAGCGTAGTCGCCTTCAGTTCAGAGGGCTTCGGGTTCGATTCCCGGCTGGATCAAAGATTTTAAGCTTAAATGGTTAATTCCCCTGTCTCAGGGACTGGGTTTTTGTTCTGTGCTCAACATTCTTTTTTTATTAATTTATTTATATGGATACCAGACTGTGCCTATTCATCCAAGACTGTAACTCAAAACCTACCTGTTTCGAGTTATGCATACCAATTAAAATTGTATGCAAGAACCAATAAAATGGCACACATATCTCAAAATAGTCTGTTTTAGAGTTATGATGTTCTTGTATTAAATGAGCGATATATTAAAAAAATTAAAATACAAGAACATCGAAGACTTACAGTATTATAAGCGTAACTGAGTCCATTTTACGATAAACCTTAAAACTAACACAAGACAGATTACACAAAAACTTACCGAAAGGCGTCAAACTGATAACTGTAGGTCTTGTAGATGCACATATAAATAGTTCATACGTTCGTTTGTTTGATCCAGTCAGTAGACATGCAATTCTTGTTGATAAAAAATAATCCAGTGAGACGAGTTTCTTGAGTAGAGCAGTAAACTGGTCAAAATGGTAGATGCCGTTCAAAAGTTCATGTCTCTTTCAACGGTCTGACAGTAGAACTAAAGAGGTAACTGTAGAACTCGTATGCGGTGAAGATGATATGGGAATCGTCCATGATTGAATTTGAGACAAGCTATAGTAACTATAAACTTTCTGGGACAGAAATGATTCTTGTACCAATGAGCAGAAGGGACCTCAGGATTCACTTGGTAGTAGTGGTGTCCTCGTGATCGTGATGAGATCTGCCACTCATCATTCCAAGCAGAGAAGAATATTCTCCTGAGGAGAGAGATATAATCCGTTGAGGGAACAGTGTTGTATTCCAATCGACCGCTAATTGAGGCCAATTTAGCCAACTTGTCTGCACACTCGTTACCAGGAAGACCTCTGTGAGCCTTTATCCAAGCCAGTATCACTGATTACCGAGCTCGATAGCTGCAGTCGCTTAAGTGCGGCGAGTATCCAGTATTCGGGGGATAGTAGGTTCGAACCCCACTGTCGGCAGCCCTGAAGATGGTTTTCCGTGGTTTCCCATTTTCACACCAGGCAAATGCTGGGGCTGTACCTTAATTAAGGCCACGGCCGCTTCCTTCCCACTCCTAGCCCTTTCCTGTCCCATCGTCGCCATGAGACCTATCTGTGTCTTCTTCTTCTTCATGTGCCATGTCCTCGCAGAACGTTGGCGATCAGTAGCATGATCTGTTGTTTGTTCATAGCTGTTCTGAACAGAGTAAGCTTTGTCACCCCAAACCACTGGCTCAAGTTGCCGAGCCATGATGTCCTACTTCTCCCCGGACCACGTTTTCCATTAATTTTCCCTTGGAGTATTACTTGCAGAAGGTGGTATTTAGAGTTCCGCATCATATGACCAAAGTATTCTAGTTTCCTTCTCTTGATGGTAGTGAGAATTTCTGGTTCTTTGTTCATACGGTGCAAAACGTCTATATTGGTCATTTTAGCTGTCCAAGGTATCTTAAGCATCCTTCGGTACGTCCACATTTCAAATGCTTGCAATCTCTTGCACATGGTCTCAGTGTCCATGCCTCAACGCCGTACAACAGAATGCTGAAAACGTAGCACCGGAGTAGTCGTGTCCGTAGTGAAATGGAAAGGTCACGGCTTGTCAAAAGTTTCCTAAGTCTCTGAAAAGAAGTTCTGGCCTGCTCAATTCTGCATCGGATCTCGTGAGTAAGGTCCCAGTCATCATTGATGTGACATCCCAGGTATTTAAATGTTGCCACTCTCGCGATCTGTTCCTTCGCTGTTGTGAGATTACCTCGAATGCCATCTTCATTCCTACTTATAACCATCCACTTGGTCTTCTTTACATTAAGCTTCAAGCCCATTGCGCTGCTGGCTTCAGTGACAGCATTAAGTAGTTCCTGTAGATCCTGGAGATTGGTTGCAAGTAGCACAGTGTCATCGGCGTACCTGATGTTATTTATGATGAAACCATTAACCACAATTCCTTGAGTCTTTCCGTAAAGAGCATCTCGAAAAATCTTTTCTGAATAGATGTTGAAAAGCATGGGGGAAAGAATACAGCCTTGGCGAACTCCTTTCATAATTGAGACTTCTTCCGAGACACGACCATCAACTCTTATGCCAGCACACTGGTTCCAGTAGAGATTACCAATAATACGAATGTCCCGTCCATCAAGTCCTAATTCCCGAAGAATGTTCATAAGTTCATCATGGCGGACTGTATCGAAAGCCTTCTCGTAATCGATGAAACAAGCAAAAACATCGACATTGACATCTCGGCACCGTTGGACTAATATCTGCAGACTGAATAATGCCTCTCTAGTACCAAAACCATGCCTGAAGCCAAACTGCGAGGTTCCGATATTCTCCTCACATTTATGATAAATTCTCGCATGCAAGACTTTTAGGAATACTTTCAGAACGTGGCTCATCAAACTAATTGTTCTATATTCATTGCAGAATTTTGCATTGGCTCTCTTAGGCAATATTACGAAAGTCGATTTGAGCCAGTCTCGAGGAATGGTTCCACTGCGGTGGATACTGTTGAATAGGTCAACTAATAATGAAAGGGATTTTTCTTTCTCAAGGAGTTTCAGTATCTCGGCATACATCTCATCAGGGCCTGGAGCCTTCCCATTCTTCGCTGTTCTTATGGCATATTCTACTTCTGCACGTGTGATTTCCACACCATCGTCTGCCCAAACACCATGATCCACATTTCTGCGATCCAAGAAGAGATTTTGTACATATTCCATCCATTCCTTAAGTTTCTCTTCTGTGCTCGCTAAGATGTCACCATTCTTATTAAGGAGGACTCCACTACCCTTCCTGTTATATGCACCAGTTACTTGTTTCACTTTCTTGTACATGATAAAAAAATCATGTTTGGAATTCATTAATTCTATTTCGTTGCATTCCTCAGAGAGTTGTTGTTCTTTTGCGTTCCTTATTCTTTGTCGTATTAAATTCTGCAAACTTTTGTACTTTACAGGATCTTTGTTTTTAAAAGACCTTCTCTGGTCCATCAGTTTCAGGATTTCTTCTGTCATCCATGGCTTGTTTTTCCTTCTTCCAGCATTCATTAATTTTACTTGACTTACGTCGTTAATTGCACATTTGATGTGATTCCAAGTGCCTTCAACATCATTTATATTAACGCTGTTTTGAACTTCCGCAAGTTTTACACGTAGAGCTGACTGAACTTCATCCTTCAGTGCTTGATCTTGAAGCTTCTGAATCTCAATCCGACTAAAACTCCCCTTTAAATGACATTTCTTCAGCCTGAGATTCATGGAAGCAAACAGTAGGCTATGGTCTGAGTTGATATCAGCACCTGGATATGTTTTCACACATTTGATGGAATTTCTGAACCGCTTGTTAATTGTGATGTAATCAATCTGGTTCCTAATACTGTTGTCAGCATTAGAGGTCCACGTATAGAGGCGACGTGGAGGTAGCTGAAAATACGTGTTTGCTATAATAAGGCTCTGCTCTTGGCACATCTGGACCAGTCGATCACCTCGAGTATTGCTTGTTCCTAATCCGTAGTCACCGACTACATCAGCCCGTCGACCATGGCCGACTTTAGCATTGAAATCGCCCATCACAATGTTTATCTCAGATGGTTTGGTATATGACAGGGCTGCTTCGATTTTCGTGTAAAAATCTTCGACATCAACGTCTGACGCATCACATGTTGGAGCATATACTTGGATGATATTCACTAAAATTGGTCGTGCATTAAGCTGTATTAAACATACCCTATCTGATACTGGAATAAAATTTTTCACAGACTTACTGATATCTCGATGTACAATGAAACCCACGCCATTAAGATGGCGAGGATCGTCATTACCAGAATAGTATACTTGATAACCACTGACCACACACTTTCCTGAATGAGGCCAACGCATTTCGCTAATGCCAAGAACGTCGATCTTGAGTCTCTCCATCTCTCTGATGGCGTTATGAGTCTTTCCACTTTGAAACAAGCTGCGAACATTCCACGTTGCTATCCTTCTCATGACTGGCCCGGAGATTCTTAGCACCCCCTGCCCACTGAAGGGCTGCCGGGGACTGGGGGCCTTGGTTTCTTGTTTTCCAGTCATGCTAAAGATTTTCCTGGGGATTAAATACGAGGTGGTTTCCCGTTGCCTTCCTCGCGCAGTTTTGAGACCGCTTACACCACTATGGTTACGCTCCCAAATGTGTGTCACATCACCGTATCAGCCGGTACCTTGGCTGACGCCAACGTGCACTAATGGCGAAGCTGCTGCCCTCCGTCATTATGGATTCCAGTGGCATTTCCTCCACTGAGGGCCATATCCCTCCCTAAAGGTCGGGTTATTTCCCGCCGCCCAACATTCGGCGTTGAGACACTAGCTGTACGGTCTACTCCATATATCATAACAGATTCTGTGGTCTAGGTAACACCGGATATGTAGTGTGAAGTTCCTATGTGAATCATGGTTTCTATGGCAATTATGCTGAATCGGACAAGATGGCTGACACTTAGGGCAAGAGACTATAGATAGATTTAATAAATTGCCGTTCTATCTAGTGTTATCTATGGAATGATTGTGGGAAATCCAATATGGCTGTCACTTAGGGCGTAAAACTTTCACAAATATAACCCTAATAACAGCAAATGGAGATCGTAAAACTACTAAATAACACCAACACTAGGTCAGCACATCAAAATAAGCCATAAACATCCAACAGAAATCACAACAGAAGCATACTTCTTGCATTTAGTTCGATATATTATGCAGCACAACTTCACTACAACCTTTGCCACAGATGGCATTCATTACGGTGCGACGTAAAGCAACTACCAAAAAAAAAAAAAAGTATCACTGATTTACTTGCAAGTTGTAGGCGACGGTTTGTGTCTCTGTTGTCATAAATCAGTGAAGTATTGTGGGCACATTTTATTGATAGTTTCACTTCTCCAGTGCTGTTTTTGAATCTAAGATCTATATTCGGACGTAGATTGTTGGACTGTTGTCGCATTTTGTAACGCAGGTAGTATAGCATTTAGCTCCGTAGTGTATATAGAGGCTCCAGCAGGCAATTTAAACTGTGCCTTCATATTATTTGTTATGTCTATGAAAGCATAGCTGACTGAGCCGTCTGTGTATATTTGGCATATATCGTCCGATAATGTAAAATCTCTTGAAGTATTATTTCATTGTCAAGAGCGTCTGGTTGGAAGGAAATATTTAGCTTAAGGTCCAGATGTGTGATGGTATTTTCACAAGCAATGTGAAAATTGGGCAGGATGAGGACCATTTGCGACACTCAATTCTTCAACCAGGATCATGATGCGTTCTTTTCGCCATTATCTTGATGTTTGTACGACTGTTGCTAAACGTGTAATCGCCATCAGTAGGTCATTGTCTCTTAATTCGTATAATTTAAGAAGATTTGTTTAAAGGCTATTTGTTCGGGGCGTCGACCTATAGAGATCTTTTGGCCCTACTTGCACCATGTAATATGAACCTGTGCGTAATTGGAATGGAGGAAGTGTAGAGTGTTGAATGTGAGGAAAGGAACGTTAAGGACGACATAAACACCTAGTCCCCAGGCCAGAGATATTAATCATTTACAATTAAAAAACCCTGACCCAGCCGGGAACCGAACCCGGGGCCGCCGAGGGACAGGCGAACGCGTTGCCTCCTACACCGCGGGGGCGGACAATTTAAGAAGATACTTGGCATTGAGGAAGTGGCTGCGTAGGCAGAGTGTAGGTTCCAGTGTTTCAACTAACAAAGAATAGGTTAGCCGCCTCACTGGTGTAGTGGTTAGTGTGATTAGCTGCCACCCCCGAAGGCCCGGGATCGATTCCCGGCTCTGCCACAAAAATTTGAAAAGTCGTACGAGGGCTGGAACAGGGTCCACTCAGCTTCTGGAGGTCAACGGAGTAGAGGTGTGTTCGATTCCCACCTCAGCCATCCTGGAAGTGGTTTTCCTTGGTTTCCCACTTCTCCTCCAGGCAAATGCCGGGATGGAACCTAACTTAAGGCCACGGCCGCTTCCTTCCCTCTTCCTTGTCTATCCCTTCCAATCTTCCCATCTCCCCGCAAGGCTCCTGTTCAGCATAGCTGGTGAGGCCTCCTGGGCGAGGTGCTGGCCCTCATCCCCAGTTGTATCCCCGACCCAAATTCTGAAGCTCCAGGACACTGCCCTTGAGGTAGTAGAGGTGGGATTCCTCGCTGAGCCCGAGAAAAAACAGACGTATCCAGTGCCATCGACTGCAAATCCGCAACTTTACGTCGAGAATAGATGGAGATAGCCGAATTAACTGTTGAAATACTGAGTCCGTGTCCGTTGATCCATACTTGAAAGGTTTCCATTTCATTCACCAGTTCTTCTTGACATTGTTCAATGGTCCTTCCCTCCATATAGAAACAGACATCATCAGTATACTGGAGAGTGCGGACTGCAGGGTGGAATATCCCCGAGAGATCTGCTGTATATACGTTAAATAAGAGAGGTGCCGAAACAGAGCCTTGAGGCAAGCCAATTGAGTTGGATCGGGGGGGCGGGGGTGGAAATATTGTCTTGACATTGTGTGTCATGACGACCTGCTAACAGCACAGTGGAGAATAAAGGTTACCCAACATTCCTGCAATTCACGCATCACTCAAAACACTATCCTCCACTACTAAAACACGCAGATCCCATACAAGGCAGATGCCATCCACCCTCGTTGGAGGGTCCACCTTACAAGGACTGCACCAGGCGTGCCGAAGGTGTCCATGGACACTCCTGGCACAAAACGCTATACGATAAATAAATACGTTGTAAAGAACATAATCTATGATAAATAGACAAGGGAAAGCCGAATGCAATCATCAGCTGTCTCGGCGGATCAAAGGTAAAGGGTCTGACTCGATATTATCCGATTCTGGCCGAAATAATACATATTTTAAGAACGAACTCAACGTTTAGAGGTCAAGAGGCTTCCGGTATGTAAGTGTTTTGAAGTGGAGGTCTTCACTTGTAATAATTGTACAATAAAGTGATAAAAACAGATGTTGCACTTCGTTCTCTGCGATTATAACGAGACACAGTACTTCCCTGCACACGACGGAAGATGGCATCTTCTATTGTTGTTCATCGAGTGTGAAGTTTTGATGTGAGTTCACTTTTTTATTATCTCTTTCAAGGATATTAATTCTCGGCTGAGACAGGGAGCGGGGTTCACATACTGCAGTCTTGTGAGCTCAGCTCAGGAGATGTGTAATACAAGAGGTTGCGAACTTGATCACCAGTACGCCTAATGACGCGCTTACCACGTGACTGGGCAGATCTAGTCTCTCAATGGGTTTTATATGCCACGAGAAAATAATGTTCAGATTCTTGTAGCACTCATGATCTGACAGGGTCTATGAGACTACGTCAACATTCCATGGCAAGCCGTAATAATTAGTAAATATATAATTTTTAAATGATCATAGTTAGCATTGAATGGTAAGCAAAGTCAGCTCATGAAACCTCGAGTTCGACTCCTGCCTCTGTCACAAAGATCGTTTCGTAAGTTCTTGAAGGGAGTTTAATCAGTCTGCGAGGTCAATTGAGGTGGTATGATTTTTAATTAATGGTGTTAGTGAGGTAACATGGCATCACGTTGGTATCCATTACGCTGAACAGATGATACCCAGGCGTGGCTCCAAGAAGGACAGCCGCCGGTCGATAATAGAGTCCGTGGTAATTGTCCGTCTGTTACTTCCTCTTTTCTTTTTCTTTACGTCACACCGACACAGGTAGGTCTTATAGCGGCGATGGGATAGGAAAGGCCTAGGAATGGGAAGGAAGTGGCCGTGGCCTTAATTGAGGTACAGCCCCGGCATTTGCCTGGTGTGAAAATGGGAAACCACGGAAAGCCATATTCAGGGCTGCCGACAGTGGGGTTCGAACCCACTATCTCCCGGATGCGAGCTCACAGCTGCGCGCCCCTAACCGCACGGCCAACTCGTCCGGTTGTTACGTCCTCAATTCGAAGGCTGGTTGCAGGAACTTACCTGCTTGGAGCATGCCTGACAGAAGACTACTCGACCACCCGTAGTAAACTTTCGATCTGTAGCAATCCCTTTCTTTTTAGTAAATAAGTGCGATGTTCGGCTGCATGCTTAAATGATTAGCGTGCTAGGCTTCAGTCCATTAGGCCCCGGGTGCGATTCCCGGCCAAGTTGGGGATTTTAACCTTTATTGGTTAATTCCGATGGCTCGGGGGCTGGGTGTGTGAGTACCGTCCTCTTCATTAGAATCCATCATAAGTAGGGCTCGATCTTCAAAGACGCGCAGGTCGCCTATAAGTCGTCAGCTGGAAAGACCTACACCAGGCCTCTCCGGAGGCCACACGTCGTTATTTAATAAGTGCGATTTAGGCATTGTTTCGCTATACACCAAAACCTCGTTTTTCCGGCCCTCATTAATCCGGATCTCTGGTTTATCCGGCTCGAAAATAATAAAAATATATTTTTACTTGTACAGTATTTATTTTACGGGATTGACTCTTATTAAATGTCATTTCCGCGAAGGATAGTTAAGGACAGGAATTGAAAGCAATTCGGCCACGGTCTAGCAAAGGTACCGTCCCGGCATTAGCCTAGAATTGAGCATGGGAAACCGTGGAAAAGGAGTAAAGGAGTGGAATCGGAGGTAAGGCTTTTTGCGGATGATGTTATTCTCTATAGAGTGATAAATAAGTTACAAGATTGTGAGCAACTGCAACGTGACCTCGAAAATATTGTGAGATGGACAGTAGGCAATGGTATGTTGATAAACGGGGCTAAAAGTCAGGTTGTGAGTTTCACAAATAGGAAAAGTCCTCTCAGTTTTAATTACTGCGTTGATGGGGTGAAAGTTCCTTTTGGGGATCATTGTAAGTATCTAGGTGTTAATATAAGAAAAGATCTTCACTGGGGTAATCACACAAATGGGATTGTAAATAAAGGGTACCGATCTCTGCACATGGTTATGAGGGTGTTTAGGGGTTGTAGTAAGGATGTAAAGGAGAGTGCATATAAGTCTCTGGTAAGACCCCAACTAGAGTATGGTTCCAGTGTATGGGACCCTCACCAGGATTACCTGATTCAAGAACTGGAAAAAATCCAAAGAAAAGCAGCTCGATTTGTTCTGAGTGATTTCCGACAAAAGAGTAGCGTTACAAAAATGTTCCAATGTTTGGGTTGAGAAGAATTGAGAGAAAGAAGAAGAGCTGCTCGACTAAGTGGTATGTTCCGAGCTGTCAGCGGAGAGATGGCGTGGAATGACATTAGTAGACGAATAGGTTTGAATGGCGTCTATAAAAGTAGGAAAGATCACAATATGAAGATAAAGTTGGAATTCAAGAGGACAAACTGGGGAAAATATTCATTTATAGGAAGGGGAGTTAGGGATTGGAATAACTTACCAAGGGAGATGTTCAATAAATTTCCAATTTCTTTGAAATCATTTAGGAAAAGGCTAGGAAAGCAACAGATAGGGAATCTGCCACCTGGGCGACTGCCCTAAATGCAGATCAGTATTGATTGATTGATTGATTGATTCCCAGGACGGCCGAGGTGGGATTCGAACCCACGCTCTTCTGAATGCAAGCGCACTACTACTTCACTGATGGTGAATTCGAAACTGAAACTGGTGCTCCATCAGAAGAAACAATGACTCATGTAGAGGCAACAATGCAGCTGGACAAACTGATGGCCTATTTAGACTGAAACCACGCCGGCAGAACTGATGTTAGTAAAACGTCTTCGTGATCGTGCTGCGCGCAAACGCTACACAAATGTAAAACAGAAAAAACTCACACATTATCTTAGTGCATAAAACAGTCGCAAATGTAAGAAAAGTGTTCTTATATTTTTTGTACAATTGAAAAAAGGGCATTACTGTACAATTAATGGTAATAGATCATATAACATCTTTTGTATTTGTTTATTAGTTTTCCGGATTATCCGTATTTTCGATAATCCGGATTTACGAGGTTCTAGTGTACAACAATTAAAGTTTCTGCCAGCTGTATTCTCTGCGGATGACTGGCGGCCAAACCGTTATGCTCCTCCTGGCCATCTATCAGCTGCAGCAAGGTGTCACCAAATGTACGTGTAATGGGAGGCATGGGGAGTGCTGCATTTAATGATAGTAACCTGAACAGTCCCCGTCCTACTGCTTATAGGAGTGGTGAAAATCATTTTACGATAAGTTTCAATGGAAAAAATAACAATTATTCATTTGAACAAAGCCAAACAGCTATTTTGGGTGTCAACCCCTCATTTTGGTAGTATTTTTAGGTTCAACGAAATTCACATATTCTGCTTTAGGAAGTGTAAAACGAATCATTTCATTAGCTTCTGAAGTTAGGCGGTTAGATCGCTTCGCTTCGCGGGTGACTTCAAATGGGCTGTGTGACGTGGTGTTGCTAAACCTGAACGTGGCTTAAGAATACCAACAGAAGAGAATTCGCCGGGGGAGGGCTTCAAACAGGGACCTGCGAGTTGACAGGATCACGCCATAGCAAGTACGCTACGGTGACGCTGGCTGAAACCTACGGTCTCTTCGTCTCTGATGCTGATTTCTCGGCATGGCTCTTAATTCACCTGCAGATTTAGCGCAACATCGCCTCGTAAAGCCCATTTGAATTCGCTCGCGAAGCGATCTGATTAGCTAACATCAGAAGCTAATAAAATGACGTCGGCGGGAAATATCAAATTAGAATTTTCAAATTATATATTAGCATGACCAATCTTCTAACGCACATATACTCCGTTCACCCGATGCTTCCGACCACCCCGTATATCTTAAAATTTGTTAAGTAAATAACGAGTGAAAAACCTCAAAATCCGAGCCGTAGTCATTAGCTCATTAGTGGGCGACGATTTATAGGCACAAAAAATACCGAAGATAGGCAGGCAAATATACAGTTAAAAATTGCAAAATAGTCACTAAAATTAACCAGAATATACCGTCTCCTTAGCAATTAAATTTACTCGACATATGTGAATCATACCACTTCGTTCTCAGCTATAGGTTTTACGCCAAGGTACAAGTGGTCACTAAAATCAAGAAAAGGTAATAATAATAATAATAATAATAATAATAATAATAATAATAATAATAATAATAATAATAATAATAATAATAATAATAATAATAATAATAATAATAATAATAATAATAATAATAATAAATGTTGCCCGCCTCTATGGTGTAGTGGTTAGTGTGATTAGCTGTCGTCCATGGATGCCCGGGTTCAATTCCCGGGTCCGCCACGAAATTTCAAAAGCGGCACGAGGGATGGAACGGGGTCAACGCAGCTTCGGGAGGTCAAATGTGTAGAAGGAAGGGGGTTCTACTCCCACCTCATCCGTCCTCGAAGTGGTTTTCCGTGTTTTCCTACTTCTCATCCATGCAAATGCCGGGATGATACCTAAGGCCATTTCCTTATCTTTTCCTTCTCTATCCCTTCCAATCTTCCCATCCCGCAACGAGGCCCCACTTCAGCATAGCAGTTGAGGTCGCCTTGCTTGTGTACTGGTCCTCCTTCCCAGTTGTGTCACCGACCCAGAGTTCCACGCTCCAGAACACTGTACTTGAGGCGGTGGAGGTGGGATCCCTCGCTGAGTCCGAACGAAAAACCAAGCCTGGAGGGTAAACAGATTAAAAAATAAAGATGAGTATCATTATTAATACAATTGAAGACGCTGTTACCTCTTCGAGACAATAATTATATCAACAGGTCACTTCAAATGAATCTTTGTCAGCACAGCTAGCTCTTTGCAGGTAGCTACCAAAGACAGGCACTTAAATGTGATTAAAGAACAATAGCGTTCTTTCAGTCCTCTGATTCTGCTTGGAGTGAGCTAAATTTGAATCTGCACCCTGCACTGGCCAACCCCGGGATTTTCAGTGGCTAGAGTAGCTAGAGTAGCTAGAGCAGCTAGCTCTGCTTTAGTGAAACCTGGTGGCGGTGCTTCGTCTCTCCATTCGAGAAAAATATCCTTCCAGCCGGGATTTCTCTGCATTATACTTTGAAATTTGGCAGTGATCTCATCTTCTATCGCTCCATTAAGGTCACAGTGTTCGCCTCCACCTCACGAACAATCCCTACAGCTTTCACAAGAGGTAATACTCTCTCTTCCAGCTGCTTTATTTTGGAAAGTAGTTGTTCACACACGGAAGAAATGTATGTGAGACCCCTGAAAATCCCGGGGTTGGCCAGTGCAGGGTGCAGACTCAAAGTTAGCTCACTCCAAGCAGAATCAGAGGACTGAAAGAACGCTATTGTTCTTTAATCACATTTAAGTGCCTGTCTTTGGTAGCTACCTGCAAAGAATGTCTGCTTTCTGCGGCTATCTGGTAAAGAAAACTGACAAAGTAGAGATGGATGAAAGAATATGATTTAAAACGTAGTAGTTAAGCGCTTCACATGCAAATATCTTCAAAATATGCATTAATTCATGAAATCATTTATTGACATTGTTAAACTCATGTATTTCCTTCACAAATAGACTGAAACAGATTTTAGACTTATGAGCGTACAATTTTGGGTTGAGGATAAAAATAGGCATTTATGACAAAATCCTCGCCTTACTCATTACTCAGCACCACCCATACTACAGCAACTTCCATATTGTTACAGCCATGGATGAGAATGGGACTTCGGTGCGCTACACTTTGCTCTGGCCTGTGCCAAGATGCAAAAGTATTGCATCTATCAAGAGATAGCAACAGGCAGATATATATATATATATATTTTTGCTAGTGGATTTACTTCGCACCGACACAGATAGGTCTTATGGCGACGATGTGATAGGAAAGGCCTAGGAGTTGGAAGGAAGCGGCCGTGGCCTTAATTAAGGTACAGCCTGGTATGAAAATGGGAAACCACGGAAAACCATCTTCAGAGCTGCCGACAATGGGATTCGAACCCACTATCTCCCGGATGCAAGCTCATAGCCGCGTGCCTCTAACCGCACGGCCAACTCGCTCGGTACAGGCAAGTTATTACGTAATAACTTACACTAATCCATTCCCCGACATAGCAGTTCATAATGGTGACGAAAGTGACGAAGGTGACGAATAGCACTAGTTTGTATGTCATAGTGATGAGAGCTCCAGTTTATTGCGGCAGCGAGTGTCCTCTCACACCTGGGCACATCCCCCATTATGGCTCTCTCTGCCTGCCATAAGCTGCCCACTGGAATGTACACCCATTACACTTAATTAGTGCGCAATGCATTACCGGCCTAGCACTTATCGCAACACATAAGTCAACTTACAATAAATGAACTGCGGATCACCACACGTAACACTTATAGTACCTTCAAGAATCTCATTATCTCTACTCGAAGTCTGGACCTCATTCACATCCTACACGTTTTTCAGTAAAGGAGACAGTCGTATAAGGTGTAATCAAAGATATCACAGAATATGGTGTTACTACTTGTCCATCGGTCGTGTTTGATGTGAAAGGAGATACTCCAGCGCAACACCACTTTGAGTCCTGACCTTATGTCGCATGGTCCAGGCAATACTTGACGGAGTTAAAAAAAAAACCCTGTTTGCATTCATTAGCAATCAGTAATAAATCTTTTTCTTATCATTTCTACTCACCGTAACAAGAAATTTCCAAAAAAATATAGAATTTTTTTTTTTTTTGTTTCCGAATTTGGCCAAGTATGGACCACATAGAACTTAAGATTTTTGGTGTTTCTTTCCTTCTCCTCCCCAAACCTCTTCACTCTTTCGCTTCTCATCTTTCTCCCCTCCTCAGAAATGATCCATACAGGTCTCTTTATCAGCGGTTTCTCTTTAAATGACTTTATACTGTCGACTCTTCTTCTGAACTCGCTTCTACTGTGGATCATGTTTAGTGTCATTCCAACTTCCTCCGCATTCCTCTTGACCTCTTCTGCCCATCTGGTGGTGGCTTTTAGCCCCGTGATGTATTTGAAGATCATTTTGCTGAGTCGTTTGTCAGCCATTCTTACTAGGTATTGGTAGAATTTCAGCCTTCGTTTCTTCATTGTGATCGTGATATTTTTAGTTTATTTGTAGAGCACCTCGTTTCTCGTTTCCTTCAAAGTCCCATCAGTAGTTTTCTGCGGTTCCAGAATTTTCCTCAGAATATTCCTTTCCTTATTCTCGAATTCTTGCAGACACTCTGAAGCGTATAATCTTTTCGGTTTTATTAGAGGTATAATGTCGGATTTTGGCCTTGTTTGTTTTATCTGTTCTGTATTAGCTTGCAGGCCAGATCTAATTTTCTGATTCTTGCCTTGTTTGCCTCTTTATCCAGTCCGTTGAGTTGGATCCATTCACCCAGGTATTTGAACGCGTCTGTCAATTTGACCTTACTATGTTTTGCCTCCTTATACCTCTCGCTTTGGTGGCATATTTAAAAGATATTTGGTACATATCAAAATATCAAAATCTTTTTTTTTTCCTAATTTCGTATCCTTCTATTCCATTTTTCAATCCATTGGAGTTTCTCTTCTGGACGGTAGGCCACGATGAAGGGAGATGGTGATTATTGAGGATGGTTTTGACACAACTAACAGGCTGGACGGTTCACAACTTGAGGTAAGCTTCGATTAAAAACTGAACTATGTGACGATATACATAGGCAGGGAAGTTAAGTTGGTAGGGGTACATGCAGTTTTGTGAGTGCTTCGTATACATTTTCTCGCTGTTGTGAGTATTTTCTACAAGCAAATATTAGGTGATTATGCCGGCCCCGCGATGTAGCGGTAGTGTGCCTGCCTTTTACCCGGAGGCCCCGGGTTAGATTTCCGATCAGGTCAGGTATTTTTATCTGGATCTGAGGGCTGGTTCGAAGTCTACTCAGCCTACGTGATTACAATTGAGAAGCTATCTGACGGTGAGATGGCGGCCGCGGTCTAGAAAGCCAAGAATAACGGCCGAGAGGATTCGTCGTACCGACCACACGACACCTCGTAATCATTTTTTTTTTTTTTTTTTTTTTTTTTTTTGCTAGTTGCTTTATGTCGCACGGACACAGATAGGTCTTATGGCGACGACGGGATAGGAAAGGCCTAGGAAGTGGAAGGAAGCGGCCGTGGCCTTAATTAAGGTACAGCCCTGCATTTACCTGGTGTGAAAATGGGATACCACGGAAAACCATCTTCAGGGCTGCCGACAGCGGGGCTCGAACCCACTATCTCCCGATTACTGGATACTGGCCGCACTTAAGCGACTGCAGCTATCGAGCTCGGTCACCTCGTAATCTTCAGGTCTTCAGTCTGAGCAACGGTCGCTTGGTAGGCCATGGCTCTTCGGGACAATTGCACCATGGGGCAATATTAAGTGTTTCAAATCTGCAACCTCACCGGGATCTGATGGACATATGGGCAATTCAATAGCATTAATTCTGTGTAAATGACTTGGATAGCATGCATCTTCGAACCTCATCCTAATGATGGAAGTGATGTGTCTTCGGTTAAGAGATAAAGATCGAAATCATTGTTGACGTGCGGTAACAGGTCGAATGCTTGCTTAGTGTTCACATTTCGTACGTTGAGAGATAATCCACTCGTTTGTCGACTCTTCTTATGCTTCATTTGCCATTATTCGTGAAAGTCTGTGTACAGCAATTGTATTCCTTGAAGCAGGCCTTGCAATATTCCTTCCTTTGCTAACCCATCCACCATTTCATTATTTATAATGCAATTTATTTATTCTCCAAGAGATATATCAGCTTACAAATAGTAAGTCACCACGAGGGTCCTGAAACAAGAACATAATTACAGTCGAAACAGTTTATTGTGACATCGCTCTGAACAGCGTATTGGGTATAACTGCATAATCAACAGTTCCGTCTAAATCCTATGTAAACTCTGTATCTAAAGATCGCTTAATACGACACCGCTTATTACGACATATCGTATAAAACGACGTATTTTGATCACATTTTCGGATAAACGTCCAATGTTGATATTTGTTTGTTACGTATTTGGGGACTGCTGACAGCAATATAACGCCTATTTCAAATCAGTAAGTTAAACTGTCAAGTCAAGACTCGGTATGAAGATGTCGGAAAAGGAAAGGAAAGTGTTTAATATTGAAGAAAGTGCAATCTTTGGTCAGAGCGGTCCCAGGTTCGATTCCCGGCAGGGTCGGAAATTTCAAATCATTGGTTAATTACCCTGGCACGGGGGCTGGGTGTATGTGTTGTCTTCATTATCATTTCATCCTCATCACGACGCGCAGGTCGTCCACGGGAGTCAAATAAAAAGACCTGCACCTGGCGAGCCGAACCCGTCCTGGGATATCCCGGCAATAAAAGCCATAGGACATTTCATTTCTACAATTTGGAAGGACAGAGAGAAAATGCAGATTCTTTTCGAAGAAAATTCTTTAGAAATCAAGCGGGCCATATCATCTGAGCACAGAGATATAAAAAAATCTTTACTTAGATTCTTTAAGCAGCGAAGAACAAAAAATTTGCTGATCAACGGATCTACTCTTCAAGAGTGAAATACAATACTTATTTCAGTTACCTGCACGTTTATTGAAGTTTTTAACTTCATTCTGTTAATTAACCGTATACGTGTGCAGCCTTAAATTAAAAAAAGACATTTTTAACAAAATATAAGAAATTAGTTTGTATGACCATCGCTTATAACGACCATTGACTGGTGGTCCTTTCGGGGTCCTTATAACAGATTTCGGCTGTACTTGCATTGGTATCAGTAAGTATAGCTTAGTAACAGGATCACATGAACTACCAATGGAGATGGAGAATTTTAATTGAGTCTTTAAGAATGTTTAAGGTGATAGCATTTAGACAGGTTAAAGACAATCCGAGCTTTTCATAAGTTTCCAGGTCAACAGCGGCACAGCCCCCCCAATGCCAAACAGTAGTCCCATAACATACCAGTTATTCCACGGAACATGATAGCGATCAGAGAGTTACGGTAGATGGACCTCTTCTCCTGGACGACTTCAAATGCCTGATGTTGATCCCTTTCAAAGCGAATTGTTGGCGCTAATACAACAGCTTTTCCAGTGCGACGTTTTATTACGATTTATTATGGTTTATTAGGATTCACAGTGTACTTCTTCATGGATGTCCCTTCCTAACTATCTCAAGGATGAGGCTAAAGAAATTCTCACTTTGTGATGTCTTGCGTTCAACAGCAGTTCACCTTTGGAGCATGACTTTTGATCTATAATAAATGGATTGCTATTCCTCTCCGCATTGCTTCAAAGATGTATTTAGTATACTTATTTATACGACTCTTTCAGCGGGGGTTTACAAATTTCTGAGATACAATTTCAGAATCGGTGAGAATCAAAATTATTTTGAACTGCTGTGCACAATATGTAATCGCTGATAATACTGCTAGGAGTTCGGCAGTGAATGTGGATGCTTTCATGGTGTGATGAAGTTTGCACCGATTTTTGTGAAGAAGGACAGTAGTATGCATAAGTGACTCGTAGACATGATATAGCCTTTAGGACTTGTGCCGTGTTCAAGAAAACAAGGTGAAAACTCTTCACGTTTTGCAGAGAACATTGCCCCGCGTCTTCAGAAGAAAATCTCGAAGAAGTCTTCGTCGTGAATAGTCGAGTGATTCAGTGTTGTAGATTGTAAGAGATGCCAAGCTGTCGGAGTTTTTGTTTCACTGGAAATGTTTCCCGTCCCGGAAACGAACAGCATGAAGTTGTCGCATTTATGCACTCTTAAATGCCACTGACCTCAGCCGGAATAGAACCAATTATTATTAAGTGAGTTGGCTGTACGGTTAGGGTCACGTAGCTCTCAGCTTGAGTTTGGAAGATAGTGTGTTCGAATCGCACTGTCGGCAGCCCTGCAGATGGTTTTCCATTTTCACACTATGAGGCTGTACCATAATTAAGGCCATGGGCGCTTCGTCCGCACTCCTAGCCCTTTCCTATCCCATCGTCGCCATAAGGCCTATCTGTGTCGGAGCAACGTAGAGCAAATTGTTGTAACAACCACTAGCAAATAAAAAAAGTAAAGAACCAATTAATTTGGAAACAGGATAACAATATCTTAGCAACTGAATCAATTAAATCAGCCTATAAGAGAGGTACGCCAGCCCCGCGGTGTAGGGGTAGCGTGCCTCTTACCCGAAGGCCCCGGGTTCGATTCCCGGCCGGGACAGAGATTTTTACCTGCATCTGAGGGTTGGCTCGAGGTCCACTCACCCTATGTGATTACAATAACTGAGGTGGTATCTGACGGCGAGATGGCGGCCCCGGTCTACAAAGCCAAGTATAACGGTCGAATCGATCTGTCGTGCTGACCATACGACACCGCAAAATCTGCAGGCCATCGTGCTGAGCAGTGATTGCTTGGTGAGCCATAGCCCTTCGGGGCTGTTATGCCATGGGATTTGGTATAAGAGAGGTACAGTCGAAATCTGTTATAACGGCTCCGAAGAAACCTCCACTTAATGGTCGTAATACGCGATAGCCGAACAAACCATCCGGCTCCATGGCTAAATGGTGGCCTTTGGTCACAGGGGTCCGCATTCGATTCCCGGCAGGGTCAGGAATTTTAACCATAATTGGTTAATTCCGCTGGCACGAGCGCTGGGTGTATATGTCGTCTTCATCACGTCATCCTCATCGCGACGTGCAGGTCGCCTACGGGTGTCAAATCAAAAGACTTGCATCAGACCTCTCAGGAGGCTACACGCCATTATTATAGTTAAAAATTCAAGAAACGTAAGTGAAATAAGTACTGTATTTGCAGTATAGTGTTTGTGGAGTGGGACAGCGAGCAATTCTTCTAATGTACGTGCAACAATAATATGTCAGCAAAATATAAGTGAGGAAACAAGTAGCAACAATGTAAATTGATCAATAATGTCGAACATGGTGTTCTCTCTGTCCTTCCAACTCCTTGGCGAAGTTGACGTTTGTTGTCCTATTATGTAATCGCCAAACAATGTGTGACCTTTTCCTTTCTTTTGCGACATGTTCACAGCGAGGCTTCCCTTGACTATTTACCAGACAGAGTGATTTGAAATCTACAATCTACTCAAAACAAGAGTTTGAAAATAAGCTTTACATAGTTGTCAGCAATCCTCAAACGCTTAACAAACAAAAATCAACACTGGACGCTATAGTCCAGAGATGGCGAACTTACGACAGGCGTGCCACTAGGTGACACGTGAACACGACTTCTGCGGCACGTCAAGCAAACCAAACCCCATGGCACTACAGCCCTTGAAGGGCCTTGGCCTACCAAGCGACCGCTGCTCAGCCCGAAAGCCTGCAGATTACGAGGTGTCGTGTGGTCAGCATGACGAATCCTCTCGGCCTTTATTCTTGGCTTTCTACACCGGATCCGCTATCTCACCGTCAGATAGCTACTCAATTCTAATCACGTAGGCTGAGTAGACCTCGAAACAGCCCTCAGGTCCAGGTAAAAATCCCTGGCCTGGCCGAGAATCGAACCCGGGGCCTCCGGGTAAGAGGCAGGCAAGCTACCCCTACACCACAAGCAACATATAGACATCGTTTAATGTTTTTAACATGTAATAAATAGGTCGGAAATCTAATAACATAGCATATTTTAATATATTAATTCTGTGGCGATATTTGTTACACATCAGATTAAAGCTAAAATATACCTTATACTTAAAATTTACCCTCTTATTCTCATTCTTCTTTTCTACCGCTTTTCCCACCCCTGTGGAGTCGCACATGTGGATTTGGCCCTGTTTTACGGCCGGATGCCCTTCCTGTCGCAACCCTATATGGGGGGGATGCAGTCACTATTGTCGTGTTTCTGTGGTGTTTGGTAGTGTAATGTGTTGTGTGAATATGAAGAGGAGAATGTTGGGACAAACACAAACACCCAGTTTCCGGGCCAGAAGAATTAATCAAGTGACTGAGTTGAAATAAGCGTTACATCCCCAAATACGTAACAAACGAATATCAACATTGGACGTTATAGCCGATACATTTATCCGAAAATGTGATCAAAATATGTCGTCTTATAAGGTATGTCGTAATAAGCGATCTTTAAATACAGTGTTTACATAGGATTAAGACGGAACTGTTGGATTAACGCTGACCAGTCAACCAATGAATCGGACTATTCTTAAAATTTACCTGTTTAAAAAAATATACTTTTCAGTTATGTTTGAAAAATGAAATCGCCATATGATACCTAAATGCCCGGCTTCATGGCTAAGTGGTTAGCATGTTGGCCTTTAGTCGCAGAGGTCCCCGGTTCGATTCCCAGCATGGCCAGGAATTTTAACCATAATTAGTTAATTCCGCTGGCACGGGGGCTGGGTGTATGTGTCGTCTGACATTTCGTCCTCATCACGACGCGCAGGTCGCCTGCGGGAGTCAATTCAAAAGACCTGCATCTGGCGAGCCGAACTTGTCCTTGGACACTCCCGGAACTAAAAGCCATACGCCATTTATTACCTAAATGAAGTCAGATGATGGGTTTCATGATGATTTTAAAGGAAAATAACCTGTGCCAAACTAGAGAATAAAAAGTAATAAACAAGACCTTAATTTACACGCTAGTCGGTAAAGGTAGGCCATCCCTGCTATAGTCGATCCATTTCTCCGAAAATGTGATAAAAACACGCAGTTTTTTTACGATATGTCATAATAAGCGATGTCGTACTAAGCTATTTTCTTAAATACAGTATATATTTACAGATTTAGACGGGACCGTTAGATTTCGCCGTTATATCCAATACTTCGTTAAAAGCGATGTCGCAATAAACAGTGTAACTCCAGAATAAGTTAGGAAACCATGCTCTCAAAAAATTCATTTCAGGGAAGTTCATACAATAAACTGGATAGCAAAGGGTCGCATTCTTGTCCTCAATCTGCACTTAACACGTCACGTTTCACAACTGTAGCCTGGTACTAAAGTGAGAGGTCGCAGGATAACAGAAGAAGTCGTCATAACTCTTTGACATTAATTGTTGTAAGACAGAGAGCACCGCCTCACTTCGCCCCGAAACTGCGACCAATTTTCTCTCACACATAGGCGAAGATTTCTGTCTTATTGAAAGATGGTAATGTTTACTTGTCGAGATCCATCAAGAGCGCATGCGCAGTACAGTTGTTATCGTTTGTGTAGCAAGCCGCGGCCCATAAAAAGTAGCCGCTATCTTCATCATGGCCCCATCGTCACGTCTTGTAACGCGTTACCTTAGCGGGCGCACACACATCTGTCCTTCTCCCAGTATTCTCACCACTCACTCCGCTATTCTCATATCCTGGAACTGTCACGATCTTCAAAGAGCAACTCTGCCGACAATTGTAGTCAACTCGCCTGCACAATTCCATCCGCCAAAAAAGTATATTGGCTCTTATAAATTCATTAACAATTCATTAAATGAATGAGGTCTCCGACAATAGCGCATCGCTGGTAACGTTAGTTATGCTGCTAGCGAACGTTGTGTAAATGGGCGTCTTGGTCTAGGCTGTGAAGAAATGCCAGGTTCACCCAAATGGACGACGATCCCATTCCTCCCACCCGGAAGCTAAAACATTTAAGGGAAATAATTATCACTTCTGGGAAGACACATGGGTGCGAGGTTCACTCAGCCTACACCTAAAATGAGAATGAGCTTAATTCCAGGGGGAAATGTGGCTGGACATAGAACTAACCTCTCCATCCAACTTAGTGCCAAGGTTACGACTGGTGGAAGCCTATATTATCCACCCTTCCAAAGGTCCCCATGGCCTGTACGGAGGTTGCTTTACTTGACCGCACTATAATAATAATAATAATAATAATAATAATAATAATAATAATAATAATAATAATAATAATAATAATCATACCGAGCAAGTGGCTCTGCGGTTAGAGGCACTCAGCTGTGAGCTTCCATTCGGGAGGTAGTGGGTTCGAACCCCGCTGCCGGTAGCCCTGAATATGTTTTTCCGTTGTTTCCTATTTTCATACCAGGCAAAGGCTGTACCTTAGTTAAGGCCACGGCTGCTTCCTTCTCACTCCTTGCCCTCTCCTATCACATCGTCGCCATAATACCTATCTGTGTCGGTGCGAAGTAAAGCAAATTGTAAAGAAACAGTAACCATGCTATTCATAAACCGATTAAAATAAACACCAGAAAAGTTTGCCATTTTGACATTTTGTGTTTGCATTCTGGTAGGTAGGGTTAACTGTGTCACCGACTTATATTAGTGAAACAAAGCAAAATTCATTGCAAAAATCCCAGAATGTTACATTACAAATACATAGGCTATTTCTGTCGCTAATACGAATCTTAAAAATAATATTTTGTCGTTAGGAGATATAGAAGATACAATACTCGTCGGATACAGTGACAAAATCGTTATATTTGTAATGCTGAGTATTGTCTACTTGCCATGTACTGTAATCTAGTCGTTGATGTTAAAGCAGTTTTGACTTGTACTTGTTACATGCTGCACTGTAGTTGATGGAACTGAAGCTTTGCTTCACGTGGCAACTGGCTCTTCTTCAGCCCTTAACAGCATATACAGACCAAAGCTAAACAGTCTTTTGTACCGCGTCTAATGCTCGGAAGCGGTGCCCCTGAGATCTGGCTCACACACTCAGAGAAGCGCCGCCAGAGTGCATGTCGGTTTTCGTGCTTGTTCAAATGAAAGTAGATTAAGATATGCATATATTTTCTTGAAATTTAAATTATATTAACTGTTCTCGAGAGGAAAAATTCCCATATTCTGTCGTTATTACATTAGTGGTACCATGGCACATCGGCACTACCTCACGAGCCACCCCAACAGGACCCACCTTCTGGCACATAATCTCTAATCCCACTACCGACTGTGCTTGCTCACTAATTTAGAATAAAACAATATTAAAATATTCATGAAATACAATACTCAATCGTCGGACTAGGTAGTCTCACTTAGTACTTGCATGATTACTTACACATACAATTGTTGATGGGCGCCAGCTACAAATAAATGTAACGATAGTAGAATGAGAAGAATATATCCAGGGTGTGAGGTAATAAGCTTACTTTGACAGCATAACATACAGGTTCTGAGGAAAGGACATTGTCATTTGGTTTCCCAACTGAAGTTTGAGGTTATCTGATCTACCATTGAAATAGAACAATTAATTGTATTTGATACTAAACAAAATGTATTATTTAAATTTATAATTTAAATGGCGAGATTTGCCGCAATAATTTCGATGATAATATAAAACTCTGAAATTACAACTGAAAGACACTCTAGGCATTAAATTTGAAATCCTCTTGACCGGACATTTAAAATTTGTACAAGAAATTTATCCCTCACTGTTTCACTTAACAGCACCTTGATCAATTTGAGTGTTATTACGACGTGTTCCTTTAAGTTGGTATCCGGTACAGGTATATCAAACCTGATTTGGTGAAGTATTCTCTCAGTTTCACAAACGAGATATAAAATGGCTTGAAAATATAATCACATTTCACAATCAACTTTACAAGTAATTCTCTGATAACTGCTAGTCCGCATAACGACGACTCAATATTCGGCTGTCACCGAACTGACACAAGAACTCGACCGAACAGATACACGAAACACACTCCAAACTTTTAATCCATTTGGTCACTGACGACTACGTATCCATGTCACTGCTCTACCTTCAACTGACTGACTGACCAACTGTGGCCTCACTCTCTATATGACTATCCATCGACCAAGGCTCCATCCAACTTACTATCCCACTGTTCACCATCCGTCTAACTAGCTGCTATAGGATACTGCTCTTTATACATTCCTTAATTGTCACATGCTATTACGACCTCGTCACAGTTAAAACAATCCATGACATCACTCCAACACAGCTCCAAAGTATTACAGATTGTGTTGAAATAGCCTGAGGCAAACTAGGAACTCCCTAAATTATCTCATACTTCTAAATGCATACAATGACAGAGCGATGACTCGACCGTTGGTGTAACAGTATTGCACTATATGTTGCAATGTCTTAAAAGTTATTTCACAAATAAATACATATCATATATAAAGCAGCAATTCAGCAACTCTGTATACATAATCATAGTGCTAACACACACACACACACACACACACACACATAGTACATAATAAATTCAATAAAATGAGACCAGCGATTAATCAATAAATAGCGAAATCAGATGATATAGTTGAATAAAATAATAATAATAATAATAATAATAATAATAATAATAATAGTTATAATGATAATAATAATAATAATAATGATAATAATAATACAAGGAATATTTGTAACGGGATTTGAACCGTTACACAACCAACGTCAAGTTGATGTGTCTCATGATAATAGATCGTTTATTGTAAGGCGTAAGGCAACAAAACTTCCGTAAAATAAATACAGTGCCAAACGAGTTGGTCGTGCGGTTAGGAGCACGCAGCTGTTAGTTTGCATTCGGGAGATAGTGGTTCGAATCTCACTATCCGCAGCCCTGAAGATTGTTTTCCGTGGTTTCCCATTTTCACACCAGGGAAATGCTAGGGTTGTACCTTAATGCCACGGCCACTTCCTTACCGCTCCTAGCCCTTTCCTATCTCATTGTCACCAAAAGATCTACCTGGGTCTGTGCGACATAAAACAACATGGAAAAAAAGTTTATAAATACAGTATAGTTATACTCTTGCACTTCTTATCGTGCTCTTTTTTAAGCATTGTGTGACATAGTACTTATTTTACCACCAATATCACCGAGACTCGGAAGTTTCCTGTATCAGTTTTAGCAGTTACTTTTGGTTAACGATTGGTGTCCAATATTGAAGGTATCTCATATTCGATGTACTAGAAACATATGTGGTAGGAGTAGTGTGCCTGCCTCTTATCCGATGGACCCGGGCTCGATTCCGCATCAGGTCAGGGACTTTTATCTGTGTCTGAGGGCTGGTTCGAGGTCCACAAGATATCAATTATGCCATTGGTTTACTTCCCACAACTACATTTTCGGAGAAGCCGAGTTACCGGAATTTTATGCTGGAGGAGTACTTTAATGTGCCAGTAAATGAACGGACACGAGGCTGACGTATTTGAGTCATGATCGAGCCCGCGCAGCTGTGAACTTGCATTCCGGAGATAGTGAGTTCGAATCCAATTGTCGGCAGCCCTGAACATGGTTTTCCGTGGTGCCCCATTTTCATACCAGGCAAATGCTGGGGCTGTACCTTAATCAAGACCACGGCTGCTTCCTTCCCACTCCTAGTCTATCCTATCCCATTGTCGCCATAAAAGGTGCAACGTAAAGCGAATCGTAAAAACAAAAAGAAATAATTTCCTGTTATGCAGATAGTTCACCCACGAAAAAATACTTAAAGCCTATCAGTTTATAAAATAACGAAAAATGCAAAAGAAAACTGTACAGTAAATACTATAAGAATAAATGCTTAAATGGCTATGTAGATACGCCACAGCAATTAACAGGAACGTGAAGTTTTAACAATAACTAGAAATGAAGCCAAAAAAACTCTGCGTAATTATAGAAATGTAAATAACTCATATGAGCACTTCTTCGTACAGTTCCCACATTTCGCGAACTCGCTATCTATTATGGAAATGTATAATCACAGAGAACTTGGCTTTCCTCTCTTCATACCACCTGTAATGCTAAAAATACATGTTAACGAGTTAATGCTGGCTACCGGCGGCAGTGTTCGGCTCCATGGCTAAATTGTTAGTGTGCTGGCCTTTGGTCACAGGGATTCCGGGTTCGATTCCCGGCAGGGTTGGGAATTTTAACAATCATTCGATAATTCCGTTGGCACGGGGGCTGGGTATATGTGTCGTCTTTATCAGAATTTCATCCTCATCACGACGCACAGGTCACCTACGGGCGTCAAATTAAAAGACCTGCAGGTTGCGAGCCGAACTTGTCCTCGGACACATCCGGCACTAAAAGCCATACACCATTTCATTTCACCGGAGGCAGTTACTGGCTGCGATTGGGGCCGCGCGCTACCCACGTTAACCGAATACACACGAGTATAGCCGCTGTTATTTCAATAACTGGATATCTCCGGTAATTGTTACAGGCTGTAATCGTTACAAACCCTTGCATTCTTTAACAGCCACCACTACTTTCGTGGCATCTAGCGAATCTCGCGGCACACCTGCTGAGAACCTCAGATCTATAGTAGTTGAAAGGACGTTAAGCAAGTTGCAATATTATTACTATTATTAATTAGGGTTCGGAAGTTTATAACCTAAATAAGTAAGAAGTATGCATGTCAATATGCCCTAACAACCTGGTATATATGAACTAAAAAAGGTAAAATATGATTTAAGCATTTTAGGGATAGGTAGCAAGTATTACTGTAGAGTGTTACTAACATCAAACGTGTCAGCTGTAATACAGCAGGCACATTTGATTACGCAAACTGACAGAGATACAGTAGGTACGTTAAAATATTATACATTTATTTCATAGCCTTAAGGCGCAGTTCTCACACTGTTTTCCTGAAAAATCTTAAAAAATACAAGTATTAGCATACTTTTACGTATCTGTCGGCGGACGTTCGTACAGCATCTCTTTCTTGGAATCATTTCTTCTAAACCTGCTACCTATCTGTTTCAGGTAAAGAAAGAGAAAAACATCGATAGATCATTCCACGTTAAGAAAACAGTACCTATTGCTGTTATGGATCTACAAGGATCGAAAACATCCCGTGTTAGACACACACAATTCGTCCTGATTAAGGAATATTATAATGTACTTACATCGTTTAATGAAAGAAAGAAAAATGGATGAGGTATTTTTTGCCCTGCGTTATTAAAATAAGTACGCAAGATTTTCTATTTCATAAATACATTCGAAGGGAGGAAACACAATGGCGGAACACCCATCGCTTTGTCGCCTTCTTTCATTTCCTTTCTGTGTCGCTCTGGTACAAGAAACTCATAATCCGTCATTGTGCGAATCCTGGCAGCTTATTACTGTTGAAGAAAAGTCGTCTATAAACGTGATGCGTATGTTTTAGTCGATATATCAGTGCGTACTTATCTTGAACTTAAATACTGAGTTTTACAAATTTACGTGCCGCCATATTCCCGTGATGCTGTTGAACAGAACCATTCGATATGGCAACCATGTTGTCATATAAGAGCAATACTGTTTTCTTAACATGGAATGATCTACAGTACAGTATTTTGTAATCATGTGTTTGAAACTCGACGCACATAATATGTATGTACATGTAGGCCTACGACGCCTCAGTTTACACAAAAGTGCTCGAAATATGAGCAAAACATGACTTTATAACAAAAAATGAGCAAAATATGACCACAATAAAAATGGCCGAATATGCACTTATATGCAACATAAAATTGCCTTAAACTGGGTTAGGAACCTATCATGCACAGTTATTTTTCAGATTTCGTTTAAAATGAACTCAGGAAAGAAAAATGGCTTTTCCTTAACATCCGAAACTTTATTTATTATTTTATTATTATTATTATTATTATTATTATTATTATTATTATTATTATTATTATTATTATTATTCCTTTGTAGGATAAGAGATCAACGGTCATCATCATTTCCTAAAGGGGAAGGGAATGTTGGTGAACTTACTAACCGAAAATCCAGTTGTTGATGGAGTTTAAGGGGCAATCTTTACTTTCAGAAAAACCAGAGCAACTGGTCGTAAACTGGATTCTGTTGGGATTTTTACCCAAACCCCACAGCTCATTTATACATCCTTATACCGGATGTCGCTTCACATAATTAATCACTATATAAATTTGATCACTGGCTAAGATAGTTTAAAGAAACACCATTATTTAACCTAAAGATAAGCGTGCGTTTATAAGTAGATATAGATTTAGACCAATTAAATTAGGTAATTCAATTTCAAGTACAAATGACCTTATAACGTAAAAAAGTGGACTAGTAGAGTGGGTTGCATAATTATCGAATTTTAACTTAATTAAATTCAAATGACAATTATTTTGATCAGTTGGCAGGCCTAATGGAGCAGATCGCCCGAGGCTGCGTGTCGTGTATCACTGTTTTAATTTGTTCCCATTTAACAACATATTGTCGGTAGAAGAGGAGGGGGCATTGCTTTACAGTGGAGGCTTCAAATTAAAACACCCTGCATTTCTTAGTGACATGTAGGCTACATACTACGAAGTGCACCAGTGCGAAACGATGTGATGATTCGAGATGAAAAAGCGCGGCTACGGCTCCAACTTTATCATTATTATTATTATTATTATTATTATTATTATTATTATTATTATTATTATTATTATTATTACATTCATATCGTTTCGGCTAACAAAGGACCACGTCATTTCAACTGTCTCTTTTTCCGGATTTTAATATTTGCCAAGTACACCGCATACTTTGCCTGTGTTGTTCCTTTCTTTCATCGGTCTATGGCTTCCCTATTTTCAGATTCGGCTTTTCTTGGAAACTCTTTTGGTCGTGAAGTTTCTTTTCTTTTCTTTCTTTCTTTTTTTTTTTTTTTTTTTGCTTTACGTCACACCGACACAGATAGGTCTTATGGCGACGATGGGACAGGGAAGGGCTAGGAGTGGGAAGGAAGCGGTCGTGGCCTTAATTAAGGTACAGCCCCAGCATTTGCCTGGTGTGAAAATGGGAAACCACGGAGAACCATTTTCAGGGCTGCCGACAGTGGGGTTCAAACCTACTATCTCCCGAATACTGGATACTGGCCGCACTTAAGCGACTGCAGTGAAGTTTCTTCTTAAATGGGTTGTGCTCCAGTATATCATCATGCCTGATGCCCACCTCTTGTAGATGTTTTTATACCTCACTGGACCAGGCTACTTTTGTCTTCTTATGTCGGAAGTAGGAGAAGATTCGCTTCGTTGACCTTGCAGGGCCCATTCTTGTCAAGTGACCATAGAACCCAATCCTTCTCTTCCGCATCGTATCGGTTATCTTTTCTACGTGGAAATAGAGGTCGACCGAGCTCGATAGCTGCAGTCGCTTAAGTGCGGCCAGTATCCAGCATTCGGGAGATAGTGGGTACGAGCCCCACTCTCAGCAGCCCTAAAAATAGTTTTCCGTGGTTTCCCATTTTCACATCGGGCAAGTGCTGGAGATGTACCTTAAATAAGGCCTCGGTCGCTTCCTTCCTGTTTCTATCCCTTTCCTGTCCTGTCGTCGCCATGAGACCTATCTGTGTCAGTGCGACGTAAAGCAGCTTGCCAAGAAAACAAAATAGAGGCCGTGATTGTGCCACCTTGTATATTCACTTTTTTTTATGGGGCTCGAGATTTCCCGCAAAATCTTTGTTTCTTTGATCTCAAGTTTCTCAATAAGGTCATTTTTGTTCATTGCAAGGCATTCCGCTGCATAGAGGGCCTCCGGACGGATGACTGTGCGCTAGTGTCTGAAATTAGCGTTCAAGGATATTGATCTTTTGTTGTGTACTCCCTTGGATAGTGTGCAATTTCTGTTTTTATTCATACGTGGCATGACGGTTTCCTTCTCAGACATGTTGGGTTCTATCCACTTACCTAGATATTTAAACTTTCCTACCCCCTTGATTTTTCCCTGTTCCACATTCAGCTCGTTTGGTGCCTGCTTTATGTTTGTTATAGACTGAGTTTTCTCAAAGGAGATCTGTGCACCTGTCTTCGCTGCATGAGTTGTTTTGTAGCCGCCCGTAATGAATCGGAAAACATTGCTATATCATCTTGATATTATTATTATTATTATTATTATTATTATTATTATTATTATTATTATTATTATTATTATACTCTTAACTATAAAATAATGTATTATTCCAATGTGATTTGTAGGCTACTATAACTTTTTATTTACTTTCGTTTGCAAGTAAGTAGTGGAATGCGAATCTGTCGTAATAAAGCCAGTATAATTCGAACTGGTTTTAAATCCAATGTCTCTCTATATGCTTTATTAATTACAAAGTAATATATTTGACAGAGAGAGAAGTAACCTCAGATAATAACTTGTGGAGCACACCTAAGTTGGCCCATAGCTGTAGTTATGCAGAGCCTTTCTCCTCCTGGGAATGGCACTGCGCGAAAGAAGACACTACATGTGCACCAACTTATGAAGTTTGTATCCATAATTAACACGACTGCCAGTACCCCCTCAGGTGATGTGATAAGATAGTAGCTAGCTCCTCCCTTGAGCCTCCAACCCTGTCTGAGTACCTGTCAACCTGAATCTATGTCACACCAAAAAATAAATCCGAGGTGCCGTTAAGGTTACTCGATGTCACTTGTCAGGAAAATACAGCGGTGTTACATAGAGCAAGTCGGTGTTCTCTTCATTGGAGGAAATTTGCTTAGCAGTGCTGTCTTCATTCAGCAAAAGATAATCTTTCAAAACAGATCAAATGTAGTAACTACAGAGAGAGTTGGCCGTGTGGTTAGGTTTGTGTTGCTGTGAGCTTGCATTTGGGAGATAGTGGGTTCGAACCCCACTGTCGGCAGCCCTGAAGATGGTTTCCGTGGATTCTCATTTTCACACCAGTGAATGCTGGGACTGTACATTAATTAAGACCACGGTCAGTCCCTTACCACCCCTGGCCCTTTCCTACCCCATCATCGCTATAAGACCTATCTGTGTCGGTGCGACGTGAAGCAAATGGTAAAAAAATAAAAATGTATACGCAGCAGCAATAACAACAAAACGTGGTGCAATGGCCCATTAGGGTTTTGGCGTGCCAAGGTGACTGCTGCCCACCCCAATGGTCTGCAGTATTGGAGTTGCACGTTGTCAGCATGACTACATCCTAAGCCGTCCCACTTCGTTTTCTTGACCGGCTCCACTGCCTGTCGTATCAGCTGGCTCTTAAGTTTGTTTCACGAGGCTGGGTAAAGAATTTCTTCTGGGCGAGCTGAGAATGGAATCCGTGGCTTCCGAGTAACAGGCAGGCACATTACCCGTAAGCCACAAGGATAGCAAAATATATCTATTCGGGTTGTTTTTCTACACCTTTGCTTTGCGTCGCACCGATACAGATTGTTTTTACGGCGACGATGGGATAGGAAAGAGCTAGAAGTGGGAAGGTAGAGACCATGGCCAAAATTAAGTTACAGCCTCAGCATTTACCTGTCATGAAAATGGGATACCAAATGCAATCTCACAGGTACGCGACCCTAACCACAGGGCCAACTCGCTCGGTTACCTTATATCCGCGTGGATTGCATGCTGTGCCCTGCATCTTGTACAGTAGATCTGCTTGCGACACCAAACGCTGTTGAGGTTGCACCTCACTGGTCTACCGCGGAGTGACTTAATGTAAGATTATAATTTGTGTATGTGCATATTTTGTTTGTTTCTGAAACAAATAATTAAATGTTGCTAGGTATTTTAATAATTTTATTTGTTTTGCGCCTCAGTAACTACTCCCTTTCTACGGTTTTCGGAGACGCCGAGGTGCCGGAATTGAGTCCACGAGTTCTTTTACGTGGCAGTAAATCTACCGACGCGAGCCTGACGCATTTGACCACCTTCAAATACCACCGGGCTGAGCCAGGATCGAACCTGCCAAGTTGGGGTCAGAAGAGGCCAGCGTCTCAACCGCCTGAGCCACTCATCCCGGCTGAAATAATGTTCTCGCAAAATGAATCGCTCTGACCTGATTCTTTTATTGCATAATGGCAATTATTTTAGCATAAATAACCAACCTCTGCCAACTTGTTTTGTTCTAGAATCATAATTAGCCGAATTACCTTCATTGAAAAATGTTATCTATTTTACGAGTCCTTTCTTCCTCTTTCTCGGAGACTTAATTTATTGCTGCCGACCTGAGTGGCTCAGACGGTTAAAGCGCTGGCTTTCTGAACCCAAGTTGGCAGGTTCGATCCTGGCTCAGTCCGGTGGTATTAAAGGTGCTCAAGTACACAATACCGACACGTAAAGGAAATCCTGTGGAACAAAACTCCGGCACCTGGGACGCAAAACCAATAACATTAATATAATTCCTTGCTATGGTTTAGGTGGGTATCTAGATGCCAAATCAAACAAAACCCATGACGGAACAGTTCCGAAGGACCATGGCCTACCAAGCGACCGCTGCTCAGCCCGAAGGCCTGCGGATCATGAGGAGTCATGTGGTCAGACGACGAACCCTGTCGGCCATTATTCTTGGCTTTCTAGACCGAGGCCGCCATCTCACCGTCAGATAGCTCCTCCATTGTAATCACGTAGGCTGAGTGGACCTCGAACCAGCACCCCAGATCCAGGCAAACATCTCTGACCTGACAGGGAATTGAACGCGGGGCCTCCGGATAAGAGGCAGGCACGCTAACCCTACACCGCGACGCTGGCTATGTAGATGCACCATGTGAAAAATTGATTGCCTAAATATCCGCAGCACTTTGCCGACAGTAGTAGAATATTGTGATGAGCATAGCAGAATTGAGGTTTTGGAATAGAGAGAGATAGTATGTAGCAAAATTTAATATCCAAGTGAATTCAGTCTCTCATCTTTACATTATCGTAAAAAGTATTCCTTTTAGTTTAAATCAACTTTTTTTAACGGTTCATTCAATTTTAATGGAAAGGAAAGAACGTTTACCATACACTTCTTACTCTCTCACCCACTGTAAGTGCCTTATTGCTCACGGATAGGATTATGGTGGTTAAGGAAGCAGAGTATTCCAAGTTTGTGTTTGCCTGTCTGAAGATACTAGGACAAAGTCCATCCAAAGAGAGTCATTTCCAGATTCAGTGAGTGACTTCTCTAAAAATAATATCGAGCGAGATGGCCTGTGGTTAGGAGCGCGCAGCTGTGACCTTGCATTGGAGAGAGAGTGGGTTCGATCGCCAGCCCTGAACATGGTTTTCCGTGGTTTCCCATTTTCACACCAGGCAAATGCTGGGGCTGTACGTTAATTAAGGCCACGGTCGCTTCCTTCGCACTCCTATTCCTTTCCTCTCTCATCGTCGCCAAAACACTTATCTGTGTCGGTGCGACGTAAAGCAACTTGAAAAAAAAGAGGAAATTGTAAATATTGTTAAGAAAAATACAGTTTTATCGATCTAATTTATTTCAGGATGATCCAATTAGCACACACACACACACACACGCACACGCACAATTCTATTCAACCATAAATGACCACACTCCACTAATTGCTCTCTGTTTACAAATTCTCTGTCCTCCTCACAGAAGGTATCCGGCTCGCTGGTATTATCTGAGATTGGCAATAATCCTAACTGACAGCTCGCCTTACATTCAAATTCGCTCGCAAGTCCAGACACCCCGTACAGCAGCTGCAGGCGGACAGATACGAATACAAGGCTACTGGCCACCGCAACACTCGACTGTTCCTTCGCTCAACTCCAGTGAACCGCTTTCACGTTTGGCACAGTGAACTCCGTAACACTGACAACTCGACAGCAACAGTTCAACAGTGCTAACCAGCACTACAGTACTCCTCACAACAACGACAGTTAGCACTGCTCCAATTCTACTCACACCAACTGTTCGGCACATTGACTCCACGACGGTCTACAGTCCTCAGTAGTACACAGACAGACTCCGGTGGGACAATGACGATAGCCAGCACTACTGCCGTCCCAGTCCAACTACTCCCATTACTGACCCATTGTTCGCGGTTAGCCTCCTTTTTTATATCCTGATAGTGGAGTACTAGAATATACTCGCCTAGAGACGGAACATTCTCGATGCACCTTCGAGAAGGTGTATGGGGAAACGAGACGAAGAGAACTACAGGAGGGAGATCACGGCATATCCTCGGGCCGGTTGGGAGTTCTCTGGTCTGACTTACACATCCCGAAGGCGACTACAACAGGGCTGGTACGTAAGAGTATGTTTATAAAGCAAGAAAACAGATTTATAGCCGGGCTGAGTGGCTCAGACGATTGATGCGCTGGCCTTCTGACCCCAACTTGGCAGGTTCGATCCTGGCTCAGTCCGGTGGTATTTGAAGGTGCTCAAATACGTCAGCCTTGTATCGTTAGATTTACTGGCAATTAAAAAATCTCCTGCGGGAGTGAATTGCGGCACCTCGGCGTCTCCAGAAACCGTAAAAGTAGTTAGTGGTACGTAAAGCCAATAACATAATTAATAGTAAACATATTATCCGTCTAGCATATTGACTTCCACTGTCAAAATATGCTGAGTTGTATTCTTGATCTTTTCAGTGCATTATTTCTCGATCTGGAACTATCCCTTCGTAGTCTATATGTTAATTCATCTTTTTTCTGTTATATTCCCAAAACTGTCCTGTTCTGCGAGTGTTGTACTGAACGAGAGGAAAGAGAGAAGGAAGTAAACGGAGGAATGACTGCAAACCTTGCATGTACTATTTAGTGAACAGTGGCTGCCTAGCCGAGGCGGTATTGGCGTGCTTGGTTCACCCGGAAGGACGTGGGTTCGATTACCCGTCAGGAGATCGAAAAACTTGATTTCCGCTTTCGAGGTGCATATGGCCCTGAGGTTCACTCAGCCTATACCAAAAAGTAATGCTAGGTTAATTCCTGGGGCCAAAGGTGACCGGGTGTAGAGCTGATCACTCTACTCCACCAAGTGCCAAGGTTACGGATAGTGGAAGCCTTTACCACTCCAAGACCCTTCACGGCCTGTACGGAGATGACTTTGCTTTGCTTTCCTTTACTATTTAGCGAACACATGTGCTTATTCTACTCCTTATATCGTAAAGGAAAGCAGGATATGCATTAATTATACTTCATATTTCTTGCTCTCTTTCTTTCTTTCTTAATCAGTTTACCTTCCAGGGTTGGTTTATCCTTCGGACATCCCACCTCTACCGCCTCAAGAGAAGTGTGCTGGAGTGTGACTTTGGGTCGGGGGATAAAACTGGGGAGGATTACCAGTACCAGTACCTCGCCCAGGCGGCATCACCTGCTATGCTGAACAGGCGCCTTCTGTGGGGTGGGAAGAGTGGAAGGGATACTGTAGACAAGGAAGAAGGAAGGAAGCAGCCGTGACCTTAAATTAGGTACCATCCCGGCATTTGCCTGGAGAAGAAGTGGGAAACCACGGAAAATCACTTCGAGGATGGCTGAGGTGGGAATAGAACCCACCTCTACTCAGTTGACCTCCCGAGGCTGAGTGGACCCCGTTACAGCCCTCGTGCCACGTTTCAAATCTCGTGGCAGAGCTGGGAATCGAACTCGGGCCTTCGGGGGTGGCAGCTAATAACGCTAACGATTACACCACAGAGGTGAGCTATATTTCATATTAATTGTTATTTAGCCTCCGTGTCTCAGGTGGCAGCCCGCCGGCCTCTCACCGTTGGGTTCCATGGTTCAAATCCCGGTCAGTCCATATGAGATTTGTGCTGGACAAAGCGAAGGTGGAACACGTTTTCCTCCCGGAACTCCGGTTTTTCCCTGTCATGTTGCATTCTAGTAACAATCTCCAATGTCATTTCATTTCATCTGTCAGTCATTAATAACTGACCCAGAGGAGTGAGACAGGCTCCGTCAGCCGGCACAGTTCCTACCCTCGCTGCTAGATTGAGCTTCATTTATTCCATTCCTACTCGGTCGAATGACTGGAAACAGGCTGTAGATTTTCATTAATTTTTATTTGCCAGATTTTTTATCAACTGATAGGGAGTATCAGAACAGTTTCGGCAGATGATGATAATAGGAGATATTTTCTTCGACGGGTAGGCAATGCTGAATGCACCCTCCCCCCTCCCCCCTCCCCTTCCCCTTCCTGAACCACAAGGCTGGCTACGGATCTAGATCTACCACTACTATCATTTTCCGCACACATTGGTTCGTTTTTCTTAACCTTTTCCATCCCAGGCCCGAAGTAACTCGGATGTCAACACGTATCCCGCACGTCCCAAACACGAGTTAACTTGGATTTCAAACCATGCGCTCTTCTTTACTTCCGAATTGTGTGTGACGCTGTAGTTTTATTGTTCACCACATGCTCTGTCTTCTGAGATGGGTGCGCAGAGAAGAGTAAAGAAAGCATGAAGAAAGAGTATATTTTAGAAATGTTGGGGAATGATGAAAGCCTCCGTGGCTCAGGTGGTAGCGCGCCGGTCTCTCACCACTGAGTTCCGTGGTTCAATTCCCGGTCACTCCATGTAAGATTTGTGCTGGACAAAGCGAAGGCGGGACAGGTTTTTCTCCGGTTGCTCCCTGTTTCACTTTAATTCCAGCAACACTCTCTAATATCATTCCATCTCATCTGTCAGCCATTAATCATTGCTCCAGAGGAGTGCGACAAGCTTCGGCAGCCAGAACAATTCTTATCCTCGCCGTTAGATGGGGGCTTCATTCATTCCATTCCTGACCCGGTCAAGTGAGTAGAAATAGGTGGTGGATTTTAATTTTCAGGAAATGATGATGAGCCTGACTTTTGTGAGTATTGTGAAATGAAATGACGTTTGGCTTTTAATGCCGGGAATGTCCGAGGACATGTTCGGCTCGCCAGGTGCAGGTGCAGGTCTTTTGATTTGACTCCCGTAGGCGACCTGCGCGTCATGATGAGGATGATATGATGATGAAGACAACACATACATCCAGCCCTCGTGCAAGCGGCATTAACCAATGATGGTTAAAATTCTCAACCCCTGAGGCCAAAGGCCAGCACGCTAACCATTTAGCCCTGGAGCCGGACAGTATAGTGATTTTAAGTTGCAATGGAAGAAGCTGTAGTATAGTGAAGATAAGTTGCAATGAAAGAAGCTGTAGTATAGTGAAGATAAGTTGCAATGAAAGAAGCTGTAGTATAGTGAAGATAAGTTGCAATGAAAGAAGCTGTAGTATAGTGAATATAAGTTGCAATGAAAGAAGCTGTAGTATAGTGAATACAAGTTGCAATGAAAGAAGCTGTAGTATAGTAAAGATAAGTTGCAATGAAAGAAGCTGTAGTATAGTGAAGATAAGTTGCAATGAAAGAAGCTGTAGTATAGTGAATATAAGTTGCAATGAAAGAAGCTGTAGTATAGTGAATATAAGTTGCAATGAAAGAAGCTGTAGTATAGTGAATATAAGTTGCAATGAAGGAAGCTGTAGTATAGTGAATATAAGTTGCAATGAAAGAAGCTGTAGTATAGTGAAGATAAGTTGCAATGAAAGAAGCTGTAGATATTCATCACGCCATTGTCGTGTTCTGGTGAAAGAGCCAAGAGAAAACTATTGCTAATGTTGTCGTCCTATGACTGTTCAGAAGCTGTGTACTGTAAATAAAAGGTATTTTAGCCTATTTCAACCACCGTATAAATATCCAGAAAAATATGGTATGGGACATTCATAAGGCTGAAAAGTGGAGTGGTTAAAATGTCAGACAGTTTGTACTCCTATTCCATAACAGGCAGCCAGCTTAGCAGCCGACTCCCTCTTCTTGAATTATCTATCTATAACAGGGCCTCTCAAACGCCTAAAATCTCACGCGTGCAAATCGAGGCGCAAGAGCTCCGTGCACTGTGCATCGCTCCCGCTTGGCACGGCTCGGACCAACCCTTCGTCTCTGGGCTACTCGGCTAAGCTCGGCTCAACTCGGCTCAATTCGGCTCGGATTTGGAGCGCTACGCAGCAAGTGAGGAAGAGGGAGACAGGGGGAGCGAGCGAGACAGGCGTGGGGAAAGAGAGAGACAGCGCTATTGCTCCAAATCGAGGAGTGGGGGGTCTGCACTCTGGTCAACCAAGCGAAGTCGTCTTTTGCACCGTGCACAGTGCATGCACCAAGCGCATGCACCCTGAGAGGCCCTGATCTATAACATTCAACTTCATCTTACATAAAGCATAGTTCAAACGTGACCAAAATAATGTACACTATACATTTTTAAAAATTTTCACGGACAATCGTGAGTGTGTTGTTTACTGTAATTCGGCAAGAAAGTTAATTGCGATAAATTAATACACGTAGCTCTTAGCAAGTGTTAGTGAGTACAGTTGAGAGCGATTCGGTGCCAATACTTGTGTAAGTCGTATACACATACACATATATACACGCATTTCACTTCATCAAGATCAAGTATGTGTCAACACAATTACACGGAGAGCCTCCACTTAAGGATCTTTAAGCATGATAGCGGGCGAGCCTCGCGTGCTACTTGCTCCACGATCTTATCTTTTGTTTATGTACCTTTGAAATAAAATTGTTCCGCCTGTAATGAGTACACACTGCTTGTTCTCCCTCACAGCAGTTATAGTCGCGAACAATCATTTGCTAGCTATCGTGAACACACACTAAATTACCGGGCCGATGAGCAGGATAGAAGGTACCTTTTATACTTGGTTGACTTTTCAATAAATTATCTATTAATTTGTTTTCGAGTAACTGGGCTTCAAAAGAACTTTGATTATTATTCTCTCTCTTTTCCTATGGTTAAACTTTATTTATTTCAAAATCACATGCTATTCTTTTTCTAAGGATGATGTCCAGGTATACATTGGTCTTCCCATTGCTTTTCGGTTTCCTGAATACTCGCCCCGTGCTATCTTTCCAGTCATCCACCCTTGAGAATGCCTTTGCTGGCAAGACCTTGTGTTTACAGTGCACTATGTCTTCTGGTGTGGGCTAGAACAAATTTGTCACTTTCATTCACTTGCCTCAGTCTCATCCTTGGCTTTAACTATATGAAAGTGACTGAGGTATGAGCAATGCCATTCCTTATGCAGCCAGTCCCTGTTATGAATGGTGTGAAAATATTGCTCATAAGGTCGGTTGATGCATTCGCTTTGGTGAGCTTGGCCGACTGGTGTGTAACAGCAACTTCTGGCTCATTGAGGAAAGCAGCAGGAAACTACCTCACTCTTTATATTCCTCGGCACAGCCTGAGTGGCTCAGACGGTTGATGCGTTGGCCTTCTGACCCCAACTTGGCATGTTTGATCCTAGCTCCTGGTGGTATTTGAACGTGCTCAAATACGTTAGCCTGGTGTCAGTAGATTTACTGGCTCGTAAAGGAACTCCCGCGGGATTAAATTCCGGCACCTCGGCGTCTCCGAAAACCGTAAAAGTAGTTAGTGGGACGTAAAGCCATTATTATTATTATTATTATTATTATTATTATTATTATTATTATTATTATTATTATTATTGATACGGAAATTCCGTGACATGCAGGGGTATGAGAAGGTGCTGGGGTGAATGGGCGAACTAGGAATTAACAAGAGTTGAACTTAACACAACAAAATTCGAAATTCTATTTCTTTCCTCTTTTTTCGGGGATTAAAATCTGATAAATGTAAAATCTCAATAAACCATAACAAGATAATAATGAACTCGTCAACTCCAACAACAATTTCGTAAAATCCAAAACATCGGGTACAAAACGGGAGAAATTATGATTATGAAGATGATAATATACAAGGGGATGAGCATTATAGCTCTGAACAGGTACACTATTTTATAAGAGCATGTTTGCTCCCCTGATTTACATAGCCTAGGAGTTTGATCTCTAAAAGTTAATATAGTCCAGCCTCTTAATAGCGCCCTTACAACCTGTAGGTTTTCCTTAATTAAAGTATTTACACATCTTTGCCCTGATGTAGGCTTATTTATCGCTCAACAGTTTGTTACATGCTGTTCTATAAACAATTACAAAAAATAAGGGGTATGGGTGCCCATTCTAAATGACCTTAATGTAAAAAGAAAAGCTTGAACATGATTGGTCATGAACAAAAGGCTAGGAGGTGAAACACTTGTGCTCTTTCTAGAATATTTTAAGATCCTAATTAATATTCACAAAAATACAGAGGCTGAGCCTATTCTACGCCGGGGTGACTAAATGAGAAACATTAAATTCCAAAAGAGTGTTAGGAATTTTAGACGATTAGAAACTTTAGTCACACCACACCAAGTTGAATGGGAATCAACAGAGGGTGATCACTCTTTGTTCCCTTAGTTTACATGTTTCCCAGCAGGGATTTGAACAGAGTCCTCAGACTTGCCGAAAATCTACATTTAAACCATGAAATTAGAACTTTACGTGAATAAAAGAAGTTTGAAACCTTCCCCTCAAGCTATCTGCCTGGAGCTATTACATGTTAAGAAAATTCTGCCAGTAACTTGATTTGCTGGGCTTTCCGAACGCCGGCCGTGGCCCCTGCCTCCTTAATACACATCGCACACGATAAACTGGAGCGATGACAAAGACGATACAGCCCTAAAGTGCCCAGCTATTATAATATTTCAAGGGGAAGTTTCCATAACTCTTTTCAGATAAGCCGGATGCCTGTGCATACACCAAAATTTAATATTCACAAATTTTTTGATTGGTTGATAGATACAGGAGTTGGAGGGGGCAGAAGTGTTGACAACCTTGACACAAGAACAAAACAATCTTCAAAAACTAAGGTTATCCTACTTTCAAAATACACATTACCGTGTTTTTGTGGTAGTTATGCATGAAAGAAGGTGCTGGGTGGTGAATAGGTCTCAAGCTACTAAAGTGAAATTAATTTTAAAATTTAACAAGGTTATATTTTCTTTTCAAAATTAGGTAACAACAAATAGAACAGGTACTTAGTAGCCGAAACACGATTGAAAAATACATTTACATAGGTACCCCATTTGGGGCTTCAAAAGTCAGAAACATAATTCTTGAGCAATGAGCCCAACCTTACAATGAACACCATACAACAAAGGGGCCGAAAACCCCCAAACATGCCAGAAACATTTGCTTCCAATTACACCCAAAAGCCTCCTTGAGGCAGAAACACAATTTTCAAGAAAGGGCAACTTCCCCTTAAAATCCAAGCCTATCATAGGCCACTCCAAACCCCACTTTTAAGCTGTCCTCCAAGGACGTATACACAGGGGTAAAATACCCAACCTACTGAGGTCCGTTAAATAACAAGAAAGTTAATACATGACCTCTAAAATACAATTTGAGAGGAGGCGAATTTGCACTCCTAATACACTTTACTTAAGACCTACTTGGCACTAGGCCGTTAATACAAGGGCTAATCCCATACTACAGAGGTGACTTAATAGCAATTTACATTACATTACGGAAGAATTGGTTGAGAAAAATAAGTTCACCTCAAGACGATGTGAGTGGGAGCTCGAGAGGGTTAAGCACTCTCTATCCCGATATGTCGTTTTAAAAGGGAATATATGAAAAGAGTAGTTACATTTTAGGAAAAGGTTACATGGTTGAACGCTTAGAACCCGCCCCGAAAGTTAAACTGCTGAGCTAGCAAAGAAAGAAGTTATTAATCGGCCATTACCTTGTTGTTGACTGCTGGCGAGAAAGAGGCGCTTCCCGCCCCCTGCTATGTACTTAACACACTGAAAGATGGAACAGAAGTGGCGCAGAGACCCAAAAATCAGCAGTTTATATCCTCTCGCGGAAGGTTCTAGGCGTTAGGGGAATGAAAACACCCGCCCACAATAATTTTATTGGCTAGGGTACAGAAACATATCCAAGTTGGGGGAAAATACATCGGATTGGTCGGAAATTACTAAAAGAAATTCGGGATTGGATAAACCTAAAACAAGGGGAAAAAGAGGGGTATACAGCCAACTTAAACAATAACAGAAGGAAATTTAACAAGAAACAAACATTTGAAATAAAAATTTCTCCAACAAAATAGTTCTTTGACTCCGCACTAGGGTGCACTATTGTTGATCTTCAGTAGTGTCCTCTAGGAGAGAAAGTTTACACTTCTTACTTCAAGCGAAACAAAAACACATCAAAAATGACACAGTTCAAAAACTCAAAATTTTCCACGTGGAAGGTAAAGAATTAACAGCGTAGATAAAGTTCAGACTTCCTCCAGCAGAGGAGTTTCACCTGGCGCAATGTTTAAATTAGCGGCGTGGAGGTGTACCGCCCGGTACAGACCTCCCCCCCCCCCCAAAAGTTCCTCCAGGGGTGACACATGAAATCTGTTTGAAACAAGGTCCAAGTTATGCTGTGGATATGAAGATTGATTGCAGAAGCCTTTATAAGATTTCTTAATTTGGTTTGATTTAGTTTCAAAATTTTGTTGTTGCAGATGAAGTAAAGTCTTTATATTTGTAGAAGTTGAATTCTGAAGATAAACTTTTAATACTTAAAAGTGATGAAAAATTTTGCATAGTGCACCAAATATTGCAGTTAAATTCCCAAGTGTAGTCATTACTTATAGTAACTGTTTATGTAGTTGATGGTGATGAAGTGGGATGGCCAGACCGGCCGTTGCGGCTTGCGTCCAAAGGAGGCCGCTCGGACCCCTCAAGTACCCTGAGATACCGCTCGCCCGCACTATGAGGGGAGCAGAGGTGTTGAAGCACGCCGCGCCCGCGGTGAACATATACAGGCTGCGGGCAAGTAGCAGGTCGTGCGCCGCACATCAGCCATGGCCGGGAGGAGAGCTCCGGCTCGCCGTGCACACGTCGTCCTCGCTGGGGCCGAGGGGGCCCGTCCTCTGCTCCAGTTGCTGCACGGCGCCGCGCGGCTGCGCGGGCACTGAAACATTAAAGCTTGGCGGCAGAATTGTGTTGGACCATCATCTTTTTTTTTTAGGGGCACAGGCTTGGTGAGGAGGTTGAGGGGTCAGCGGCGTGCAGATATCCATGGCATTTACTCAAATCAAGCCACAGTATGTATTGAAGCAGGAGACGGGAGCGTGGTAATGGCCGAGGCAAGGACAGAATGGCAGTTTAACGGATCGGGGAAGGTTTTACAAGAGGCTTACATATAAGACAAAATATTATAGAAGGGGCAGAAAGCCTTAAAAGTTGAACTCAAAAAAAAAATATAACCTTCATATTCCTTTCAAATTATATGAAGCAAGTTGACACAAAATTTACACTGGTTTCACCTGTGACAGGTGAACCCTAAATATCCTCTCGGTGGCTGGATTGCTTACTAACAACGTAACTGGCGTAAGAAAATCGAGAATTATACAAGGCCCATGAAATCTGGGGGCAAGCTTGCCCGCGGGAACAAAATTCTTGACCATCACCTGGTCACCTACCTTCAAAGTGGTGGGTCTCCGTCCACGATCATACTTTTCTCTAACCTTTTCATGAGATACCTTAAGATTGGCTTTAGCCTTCTTCCAAAGATCTTTAATATTATCCGGATCTATTGTCTCGGGTAGAATGTCACTCAGAGACCAAAGGTTAGAGAGCGGCGTGTTGGGAATAAACTTGAACATCAAGGAAGCTGGAGTGAACTTATGAGATTCATGAACCGCCGAATTCAAAGCAAAAGCTAACCAATGCAGGGACGTGTCCCACCTGGAATGATCTTCATGATGATAGGCAATAAGTGCGGACCTGAGATTACGATTAACCCGTTCAGCCAGAGATGGTTGAGGGTAATAAGCAGAAGTAGTTACATGAGAGATGGATAAGTCAAAACAGAATTTACGAAATAAATTAGATGTAAAAGCCTTAGCATTATCAGATACAATATATTGGCACGGACCAAACGAAGCAAAAATAGAATTTAGGCAAGTAATGG
The DNA here is from genome assembly GCF_040414725.1 of Anabrus simplex. Classification (NCBI taxonomy): domain Eukaryota; kingdom Metazoa; phylum Arthropoda; class Insecta; order Orthoptera; family Tettigoniidae; genus Anabrus; species Anabrus simplex. The sequence goes on from NC_090269.1 coordinate 32,274,413, forward strand.
TGGACTGAGCGGTAGCCAGCTTAGTCGGAAATAACCAGGAAAATCTGGTAAAACCATCTACACATACAAAGATGAATTTGTTGGCATTTCCCTTCGACTGGGGGAAGGGCCCTACATAATCAATATACAGGCGTTCCATGGGGCGCGATGCTTGATAAGAAGACAAGAGGCCTACCTTGGTGGACATGGTTGGTTTACTAATCAAACAGGATTTACAAGCCTTTACTAGTTCACGGATTTCACCGTCCATACCTTTCCAGATGAACATTTCCCGAATCTTTTCACGAGTTTTAAAGATACCAAGATGCCCTCCTAATGGGGTCTCATGATAATACTTGAAGATCATAGGTACAAGAACCGCTGGAACAACAACCTTCATCATCTTATCATGCCTCGAAGGGCAACATAGAACACCATTCCTCAGAACATAAGGGACGACATGTACCCCAGAAGCAAGGGTTTCCATTATCGGAGCCAGCGTCGGATCTTCACGTTGGTATTTCTCAATATCCCTAAAAAGCATGGGAGCATCTGTTAAGATGGCATTAACACCAGATAGTATGGACTCGGGAGGTGATGCACTGTCGACCGGTTCCTGGGTCTCGACGTCGTTAGAAAACATACGGCTGAGTCCATCAGCAACAACATTTTCGGTACCTCTGATATGCCTGACATCAAATTGGAAGGCAGAAATACGGATGGCCCAACGGGCTATACGACCAGTACGACGCGGCCTACCTAAGACCCAGCTTAGGGCTTGATTATCTGTCTCCAGGTCGAATTTGACATGTTCCAGATAGAGACGGAACTTCTCTAAGGCGAATAAAACTGCCAAACCTTCGAGCTCATAGATGGAATACTTGGCTTCTTGAGCCGACAAAGTCCTAGATGCATAGGCGATGGGTCGCCTCCCTAGTTCAGTCTCTTGAAGAAGGACTGCAGCTACTGCTGACGACGATGCGTCGGTTTGGACAATGAATTTCTTCGAGAAATCAGGCATAGCAAGTACAGGGGCATTACAAAGGGCTAATTTAAGGTCTTCAAAAGCGGCTTGTTGAGAAGGTCCCCACTCGAATTTGATGCCTTTCCTACGAAGAAGGTTTAAGGGCGCCGCTCTATTAGCGAAGTTAGGAATAAACTTCCTGAAGAAATTCACCATACCAATGAACCTGGCGATACCTTTAATGTCCTTGGGAGGTTTAAAATCACGAATGGCCTGTGTTCTAGAATGATCGACTGCTACACCATCAGGTGACACAATATGCCCTAGGAAAGACATAGAGGGCTTAGCAAAGGCAACCTTGGACAACTTAACCGTTAACCCAGCCTTACGAAGGCGGTCGAGAACTTCTCGCAGATGATCTAGATGTTCTTCAAAAGTCTCTGAAAATACGACGACATCATCCAAGTAGTGATATAAGTACTCAAATTTGATGTCGGAGAAGACCCTATCTAGTAGCCTAGTGAGTACAGCTGCTCCGGTGGGGAGCCCGAAAGGCACGCGGTTGTATTCGTATAAATTCCAGTCCGTGGCAAACGCTGTAAGGTGTTTAGACTCTTCGGCAAGGGGAATTTGATTATAGGCCTGATTCAAGTCCAAGATGGTGAAGAACTTGGCCTTACGAAACCATGAAAAACAAGAATGAAGGTCAGGAAGGGGCACAGATTGCAACACCACCTTCCGATTGAGAGCCCTGTAATCAATGACAGGCCTGAAGCCTCCTTGGGGTTTCGGGACCAAAAAAATAGGCGAAGAATACGCTGACTTAGAGGGCCTAATAATACCGTCCTTCAACATCTGATCGATGATTTCTTTCAGAGCCTTCATTTTAGGTGGAGATAGCCTATAAGGTGGAAAACGGACAGGAATCGAATCCGTGACCTCAGTTTTGTATTCAATAAGGTCAGTAACACCAAGAGTATCAGAGAACACCTCGGGAAATGACTGACACAGTTTGCGAATACTATCAGCCTGCTCCTCAGTTAGATGTCTAAGGTCTAACAACATCTCATCCTGGGTAGGTGAAATAGACGAACATGACACAGAATTACACTTTAATAGTGGGATTTTACAATTAGAAGCAAATTTGAATGTGCACGACCTAGACTGGAGATCGAGCACAAGACCAGTGTGAGAAATAAAGTCAGCTCCCAATATAATGGGGCAAGACAATTGCTTGGCCACAAACAATTTAACTTTCCATGTAAACTTAAAAATACGAATTTTGACCAGTAAGGAACCTAGAATTTCTAATGGAGATGAATTAGCCGATACGTATTGAACAGGAGAAGAGACATAGTCAGGAAGTTTACAAACCGTTTTCAATTTAGAATACCATTCAGCCGAAATAATCGAACAAACACTTCCTGAATCTAAGAGAGCTGTTATAGGCTCGTTATTTAACTCAATCTTAAGAAAAGGAACAGGTGCGGGGGTATCCGCCGCAATCCTAAGACATTCTTTAGGGCATCCAAAAGATGAATTTGAAGGCTGATCGTCCTCTGAATTTACAACCTGTTTACCAGGGGCTGAGTCTCGGGAAGATGGATTAGTCGACTCAGCCGAAGCCACTAGTCACTTTTTATTATTGGCATAGGTAGAATTTGCACCAGAAGTTTAGCAGGAGGGGGTGCTATTCGAGTTTGGGCAATTCTTGGCGATATGTGAGAAGGCCCCACATTTAAAACAGCCTTGTGCTGAACCAGCTCCATTATTTGCCCTACTACTTTTGACCAATGGACATTTATTGCGAAGATGGTCAGGCGACCCGCAAGCATAACATTTACGGGGTGTGACTGGTCGGCGAGGTGGAGGCCGAGTATTACTAAACGAAGGAGGGGGTTCTTTTGCCACACGCAAGGAATCGGCGTACCTAACTCCTTCCGCTGAGACGGCCAACGCTTCAAGTTCAGAGAAAGTTTGCGGGCACGCCGCGAAACACAAGTATGACCTATAAGATGGTGAAATGCCTTCTACAATAGCCTGTACAATCTGATCTTCAGGAAAATGAAGGGCAAACACCCTAGTGTAAAACTTAATGTCCTGTATGAAATCAGCCAAGTTTTCATCCAAGCGCTGTACACGATAATAGTACTTCTGAATAAGGGAGGACCTGGCCCTAGCCGGGATGAAATTAGCTAGCAAATGGGCATGGAAATCCTCAATAGATGATTGCTCGGCAATGGCTCTTACGATTTTATCTGAGAGAATACCAATAGCATACGGATAAATAATTTGCAAAATTTAACATGGAGAAAGAGAAAACACAAGGGCATGATCCTGAAATTCAACTAGAAATCTTAAAAATGAAATTACATCACTGGTGGTATTAACAGAAAACTTAGAAATACCTCTGAGCAACATTGCCAATGGATGAGGCAAGCTGCTAAACCCAGGTGACATAGTAGGTAAAGGTTTCAATGGCAAGGAAGTTAATTCAGAACGGATGTTACTCAATGATGCACGACGTTCAGATTCGTTGTCCAATGGGGCAGGGATAGTTTGAGCAGCAACGGTTATCCTATTAACTTATCCCTTGGGAGGCGCTTCCTCGCTACCTGCATTCACTATGGTGGGTTGATCAGATTTGGGAGGAACTTCCCCAGTCAACAATAGAGTGACCTTACTAGATAATTCAGAAATATTTTCCAGGAGCGTACTAGCTTCCTTCCTCTGAACGTCATTCAGTTTTAGAGACAACAGATCGTTAACCCTATTCGAAAAATGATATAGCCTGCCTTGCACACGCTTAATTTGATTAGGAGACGGATCATTTTCATCAAAAAACTAACTACAGAAGCTAGCCCAGTAATATTCTCGACGATCGTGGAAAGAGAGTCATCAATTTCTTTCTCTCCCAAATTGGGGATGGAAATGGGCAAATCTAGGGACTCTCTAAGCTTGTTAGTGTCTACTGCAACCGTGCCTCCAGATTGCACATTTCTGATAGTTAATTCATAGATCAACTCCTCTTTGCGCAAATAATTAAGATGGAGAACATCGCGAGGGCCTGGCATGATGACAGAACAATTTTGAAAAAGTCAAAAAATTCCAGCAACTGGGAAAATAGTTAGAGTTCGGAACAAACAATATTTAGCCGTCAAAAGGGGCTAAATTGAGACCCATTCAACCACGCTCTGCTACCACTTGTTACCGAGTTTTTGTGGTAGTTATGCATGAAAGAAGGTGCTGGGTGGTGAATAGGTCTCAAGCTACTAAAGTGAAATTAATTTTAAAATTTAACAAGGTTATATTTTCTTTTCAAAATTAGGTAACAACAAATAGAACAGGTACTTAGTAGCCGAAACACGATTGAAAAATACATTTACATAGGTACCCCATTTGGGGCTTCAAAAGTCAGAAACATAATTCTTGAGCAATGAGCCCAACCTTACAATGAACACCATACAACAAAGGGGCCGAAAACCCCCAAACATGCCAGAAACATTTGCTTCCAATTACACCCAAAAGCCTCCTTGAGGCAGAAACACAATTTTCAAGAAAGGGCAACTTCCCCTTAAAATCCAAGCCTATCATAGGCCACTCCAAACCCCACTTTTAAGCTGTCCTCCAAGGACGTATACACAGGGGTAAAATACCCAACCTACTGAGGTCCGTTAAATAACAAGAAAGTTAATACATGACCTCTAAAATACAATTTGAGAGGAGGCGAATTTGCACTCCTAATACACTTTGCTTAAGACCTACTTGGCACTAGGCCGTTAATACAAGGGCTAATCCCATACTACAGAGGTGACTTAATAGCAATTTACATTACATTACGGAAGAATTGGTTGAGAAAAATAAGTTCACCTCAAGACGATGTGAGTGGGAGCTCGAGAGGGTTAAGCACTCTCTATCCCGATATGTCGTTTTAAAAGGGAATATATGAAAAGAGTAGTTACATTTTAGGAAAAGGTTACATGGTTGAACGCATAGAACCCGCCCCGAAAGTTAAACTGCTGAGCTAGCAAAGAAAGAAGTTATTAATCGGCCATTACCTTGTTGTTGACTGCTGGCGAGAAAGAGGCGCTTCCCGCCCCCTGCTATGTACTTAACACACTGAAAGATGGAACAGAAGTGGCGCAGAGACCCAAAAATCAGCAGTTTATATCCTCTCGCGGAAGGTTCTAGGCGTTAGGGGAATGAAAACACCCGCCCACAATAATTTTATTGGCTAGGGTACAGAAACATATCCAAGTTGGGGGAAAATACATCGGATTGGTCGGAAATTACTAAAAGAAATTCGGGATTGGATAAACCTAAAACAAGGGGAAAAAGAGGGGTATACAGCCAACTTAAACAATAACAGAAGGAAATTTAACAAGAAACAAACATTTGAAATAAAAATTTCTCCAACAAAATAGTTCTTTGACTCCGCACTAGGGTGCACTATTGTTGATCTTCAGTAGTGTCCTCTAGGAGAGAAAGTTTACACTTCTTACTTCAAGCGAAACAAAAACACATCAAAAATGACACAGTTCAAAAACTCAAAATTTTCCACGTGGTGACATCTTCTGAGAAGGTAAAGAATTAACAGCGTAGATAAAGTTCAGACTTCCTCCAGCAGAGGAGTTTCACCTGGCGCAATTTTTAAATTAGCGGCGTGGAGGTGTACCGCCCGGTACAAGTTAATTAAAGATCGACCCGTTAGGGGGAGCAATGTAACCGTTGATAGAGACATCTAGTGGTTGAAAATCCAAGTATCTAACATAACATTAGATCAAGTTCAGTTAAATAGATGGCCTTGTAGAAGGCGCGGAACTTAACTGGACGGAGAAAGTGTAACCTTAGTACAATTATTATTATTATTATTATTATTATTATTATTATTATTATTATTATTATTATTATTATTATTATTATTATTATTATTATTATCCTTGTACACCTCTTCAGTGATACCTAGGTCACCTATGACAGCTGATGGCGGAGCTATTGAGTATCGGACTAGCCTCCGGGCTGGCCACTCAACTTTATTCTGGAGATGTGGTCGTTCCATCCTCGTCTCTTCTACGCACTGTGCCCATATAATGACATCCTGGACTCACATGCTTCCCTAAATTGTATGATCGGAATTCTATCTTCAACACTAACAAAGTTTGCTCCCTTTTTCACAGATGAGTAATATTGGTCTTCTGAAAAGACTCAAAATGAATTATTAGCTTTTATCTCCTGATTTCAAGTATCCAACTCCATTCTTCTAACTTGTTTTCATCAGCAATCATTCTTGCTACATTCGTGTATGTTACTTCCAACTTACCCTCAGACCACTCAGCTTACATTCTGTACAGAAGTTCTGTTTGAAATCAAACAGATTTTTGCTTGATATTCGGGTAGTCGTTTGTTCGCTTCATGGATATAGGCTATAACGTTTCTACGTAACGATTTTTATAATGATTTATGATTTTAAATCGTAGAGGTATCTGTTTTTGGTATCATTATTTTTCAAATTTACCCAAGTTTTATGTAAGGTTTATATGTCACAAATGGCAAGTTGACCAAGAGGATAAGCCGAAGAAAACAACCGAAAACCAAAGACCAAATAAAAGGAAAACCGGGCGAGTTGGCCGTGTGGTTAGGGGCGCGCAGCTGTGAGCTTGCATCCGGGAGATAGTGGGTTCGAACCTCACTGTCGGCAGCCCTGAAGATGGTTTTCCGTGTTTTACCATTTTCTCACCAGGCGAATGCTGGGGCTGTACCTTAATTAAGGCCACGGCCACTTCCTTCCCGCTCTTAGCCCTTTCCTATCCCATCGTCGGTATCTGTGCGACGTAAAACAAATTGTCAAAAAAGGAAAGAATGGAAGAAATATAGGCACAAGAGAAGGTAAACAAACGCTCAAAGTATGAGGTTATTCCGAAATAATAATATTAATAATAATAATTTGATGGCCTTTCAGTTGCCGGGCTCCTTGGCTGAATGGTAAACGTACTGGCCTTCAGTTTAGAGAATCTCTGGTTCAACTTCTGGCCGGACCAGGGATTTTTATTGCGTGTAGTTAATTATTTTGGCTCGGGGATTGGGTGTTTGTGCCCGACCCGTCAATCCCTATATATTTTAAGAGACACCAGGTTATCGGACTTTTGCCCCGCATTAGTTCGATAACGTCTTGCAAGCCAGCATCACGGGAGTGTCTCCTCTAAAATGCTACTAATCTCAGCTGGGATCGAATCCGCTATCATGAGAACAGAAACTCGGCTACCCGATTTCGCTCCTGAAGTCGGTTAAAAAAGTAACTGTCATTCGTATTATTCTGCTCTTCCCACAGTTGTGGGGTCACTGGTACGAACTGCGTTGCACATGTGGGATTGGCCCTGCAGTGTTTTGCGGCCGGATACTCTTCCTAACGCCAACCCTATGTGGACGGATGTAATCACTATTGCGTTTTTTTGTGGCTTGTCTGAATATGAAGAGGAGAATTGTGGGGCAGACATAAATACTCAGCTCCCGAGCGAGAAGAATTAATCGGAAGCGGTTAAAATCCACGACTCGGCCAGGAATTGAACCCGAGACGCTATGAACCGAAAGCCAGTTGGCTGACCATTCATCCAAGGAGTCCTACTTAAAAAGTAACTGTCATTGTTGTAAAGAAAATAACGATGATTTAATGAAATTTGTACTTAACAACAAATATGTGCCATTGGGAACTCTTCTAGAGAGGATATCTCTGCTCGATCCCAGGATGCCGTCCCCGTGTCCTTCCCGTTTTAATCATCTCTTGAGTTGGGACGAGTGTGATGACATATAGCGTACAGTGTAGCGCATGCGCGTGACGGATGGCGATATAGATCGGGAGATTGCATTATGCACTACATTCCCATTACTACGGTTCGATAACTTATTGCCAGGGGGTAATGTTAAATGATGAAGAACCGATGCGCACGCCACGGAATTTGCAACTCATTGCTATGGATGTGTGTGCAATTCCCGCCGCTAATATGGCATTAGCTGGCACGGCGCGGTGGGTAGTGCCTCTGGGACCTTGTGAGTGCACTCAGCTTCGAACCCTGCACTGAACAACGTCTGCACCTCGCAAACATTGCTCATATCTACTTCTTATCCCCTGACACACGAACTCAGTGACAGAAGATTCAGTGTCAAAGTTTGTATATTTTGTCTTTTGCTATACACAGTTGTAGTCTTTCCTAACAAAATGGTGTGTCGTCTTATACATTATTGTCCAATACACAACATGTTACAAATATAATTCCTATGGCCGTGCAGAAGTCTACATATAATTTACTATCTTTAACTTTTCAACGCCGCCTTTACACTTGAATCCAGGTTGATTTAAGTACTTGGTCGGGTGGTTAAGACTGTCTCGTCGCTGCTATTCTAAAACAATGTGACAATGCTCTTCCTTAAGACTGGTCACACCTCTCAGCCACATAATTTTTATTCTTTTATTTTATTGCTATTTGTTCGTCGCGTCGACCTCTAGAGATCTTTTGCCACTATTTCAACCTGCGGAAGTGTAGAGTGTTGAATGTGAGGAAAGGAACGTTAAGGACGACACAAACACTCAGTCCCCAGGCCAGGGATATTAATCATTTACAATTAAGAACACCTGGCCCGGCCAGGAATCGAATCCAGGGCTGCCGGGTGACAGGCGGACGCGTTGCCCCCTACACCGCGGGGCCTGACCAGCCACATATTGATTTGCAGTCCATCGGAACAATTTTCGTCAAGTTCATTTTCCTATGCGCGTGTGTAAAGGAAAATGAAACTTAATATATCATACTCTAGGAGTGGGTAAATATGTCCTGCAAACATACATTCCTACAGTACGATACAGCAAGGTTCATTTTCCTTTACACTCACGTATAGCAAAATGAGCTGAACGAAAATTGTACTCATGGACTGTATATCAATATATGGCTGAGAGGCGTGGCCAATCTAATGGATAGTAAGAGCATTGTCACATTCGCGGTTTTGGTACAACAGCGCTGACATGTCCTTTGTTCTGAGTAAATATTGCACTCTAAAACGCCAGAAATCGAACGTAGGACACTCGGGCTGCAAGACGATTGGATCAACCATTGCGTCATGAACCTCTGCAACTTCTTGACCGATCGAGTTGATCGTGCAGTTAAAGTCACCCGGCTGTGAACGTCCATTCGAGAGATAGTGGCAGTCCTGAAGATGTTTTTCCATAGTTTCCCATTTTCACACCAGGCAAATGCTGGGGCTGTACCTTACTTAAAGCCACGGCCGCTTCCTTCCTATTCCTAGGCCTTTCCTGTCCCATCGTCGCCATAAGGCCTATCTGCGTCGGTGCGACGTAAAGCAAATAGAAAAAAAAAATTGAAAGACACATTTTCTACCTCATCACGAAGTGGACTGCGGGTCTTAATTTCATTCAAAGGAGACATCATTTTGCAACGAAAAGTCACATAACTAAGGCTTTGATTCAACGTCACATTTTTAGGTCGTGACTTCAAATTATAATATTAACCGTCACCTCAGGTCATTCCCGTGGTGTAAGGGTAGCGTACCTGCCTCTTACGTTCGAGCCCAGGATTCGATCCCCGGTTGGAAACGGATATAGCCTACTCAGTCTCGTGTGACCTAATATTTAGCTGTTGATTTGGGAGGCAGTGGAACCGGTAGTGAAAGCCAAGCAATACGGCTAAAAAATTTGTCACGCTGATGACGTGCCACTCCAATATATGCTGGCTATCTGGCTAGGCAGGCCAAGGTCCTTAAATGGGCTGTTGTATCACGGTTTAATTGTTTGTTTGTCTTTTTGTTTTTTGTTTGTTTGTTTGTTTGTTTGTTTGTTTGTTTGTTTATTTGTTTGTTTGTTTGTTTGTTTGTTTGTTTGTTTGTTTGTTTGTTTGTTTGTTTGTTTGTTTGTTTGTTTGTTTGTTTGTTTGTTAACAGTCACCTAAAACTGCAAGCATATTTCCAATTCCCCTCGCTAGGACAATGTTGTATGTTGACTGATCTGAAAATTTTTGTCTCATTTATTGTATTTTATTTAAATATAGAGTTCAGGCTACTGTACCTGTTGGTTCTTCTGCTAGCCGTGGGGCGAGTCGAGGGTGCCTGCAGTGCCTTGCAGGAGACTCGAGGGAGCGCTTTTCATCTCGCCGCGATGAAATTTCTCATAGCCAGAGAGGCGCGGCATCACAATTGAATTCCAGCCACTGTGTCTTATAATGTTTGGCGTGGAGCAGTGCTGGGTCACAAGGCAGTCGTTACCCCACACCTGCTGGCCGCCATAGTGCACGTTAGTGCTCCCCAGCCTGCAATGTTGGTGGGACACCTCAGGATTACGAGCTTAAATACAAAAAGCTTCTTCCACCTCACACACTCGCAGCAAAACCTTTTTAATTTCCAAGGATAAATATATCTCAAGTATCCTTTTAATGTCTCTCCTTCATGAGTATGATCTTATCTGGAAAGCAATTGTACTTTGTAGAAGGGAGTATTTCTAGGTGAAAATACAACTGCCTTAAACTTATTTAGGCACTTGAGAACAGCTCTCTCTGAAGTAAAAATGCTTCATATACAGGTTGGAATAATAATAACAATTTAGTAGTAGTAGTAAGGTGTATTAAAAATAAATCATCCGTCCTCAAGTGAGGGTTACCATAAATATCCGGAATTCATAACCTACAGTATGTAATTTTGATAATGAAATGATGTATTTCCTGGAAAACTGATCGTAGGGAGATTACGATTTCAGGCATAAACGCAACTGTATAATTTTCAGAGAAACTCTTATGATCTGTAATAAGATTTTTTCCTAGTCTTAAACATGTTTTTTTTTTTCTAATTTTGAAGGGTAGTGGCTGCGTTCTTCGGCAGGAGGCCTCTGACAACCCATTGACCAATAGGAATATTATATTTGGCTGATAGATATGACAGACATGGTGAATATATGCTTGTTTTTCCAGATTAACATCCTGAGATTGTTGCAGGTCTCTCTCGAAGCGAATGGTAAGATCTAACACCATCGCTTTATTCTCTTTCTCATTATTTATAGCGTATATCAGCGCTTCTCAAAATGTGCGCCGCGAAATAACAATACATGGAGAAAATGTCACATAATAATAATAATAATAATAATTGTACCGGGAGGTACACCTCAATGCCGCGCATTTAAAACTAGCACCTAAATGAACTCCTCTATTGGCAAAACAGTGAAACTGAAACTACACCAACTTAGAAATTTACTCAGAAGATGTCACCACCTAAATATTGAGTAATTTTGTTACTGTGAAGTTTCCTGAACTGATTGAATTTCTACTAGTTTTGTTTGCTATCCACCAAGAAGTTTGGGCATTCCTCCACAGATGCCACCACTAAAAATTATGATCATGCATCCTGGTGCGAGGAGTAAGAACTTATAATTCAAAGAAGTTTTGTATTCATAAGTTTTTATTTCTGATTGATGTTCATTTATTTTTGGGTTGGCAATATTTACTTTTTATTTCCGCCAGTTTTGAACCTAGCCAATCCCTAATTTCTGTAATTAATTTTCCACCTATCTCCGGCTTTTTCTTCGATTCTGAGTGTAACTTTGAAATTAACCAATAAACTTGAGAGGGTGTGGCTAGTTTAATCTTGAATGGTCTCGAACCTTCCCTGGCGGTTTATAAACTGCGGATTTTCACGTTTCACACTAAGTGTGTGTGTCAAAGCAGGAGGCGGGCGGCCTCTTTCTTCGGTCAGCAGTACATCTACAAGGTAATGGCCATATAACATCTTTCTTTCTTGCTAACTCCGCAGTTTAACTCGAGGGAAAGGTCCGAATCGTTAACTATGTAACCTTCTTTTCTAAAAATGTAATTAAAATGTAACTTTTGACGGATAATGTAAAACTTCATAAATCTTTAACTGTAAATTGGGGATAGAGAGTGATATACTCTCTTGAGCTACCCTTCATCTTTGTTTGAGGTGACAACGTTTCATAACTGTTTTTCATTCTGTAATGTGGTAATGTAAATTCTATACGAGACACCTCAGTAGTTTGGGAATAGCCCCTGTTTCATCGACCTAGAGCCCTTTAGGTTTTTAGTGTTTATTATCTTGGAGCACTGTACGCCTCCATTCAATTTGTGTTTCGGGTCATCTACTTAACCTGTTAATTTCCGCAAAGGCCCTGTAGGTTGGGTAATATATACCCCTGTATAACATTTCCTTTCCATTTGTAAGTTGTGCCTTGATGGCGAGTGATGGTAATTTTCTGATATTGCCTTGAGTAGGCAGTAAGAAACTGAGAGCCTGTTAACTCTTTTTCAATTTTGTGATTGTAACGAGTGCCTCTGGAAGGCTAGACATTGTATTTTGGGAGCAAGTGCTCCATGAATTAGGGGGATTTCTGCCCTTGAGTAAATTTCTGCTCTTTGTAAATTTGAGCTTGTAGCTCAGGAAATGTAAAGCTAGGGGCTTAAAGCCCAAGGTGTTAAGGTTCTGAATCTTGGGTTTTTCCCGAATCTTGTTTAATGTTTGCTACTTGTACCGGTAAAAATGTTTAAATTTTGAGTTTTGAAAATATAACCTTCAGTTTAAGCTTTTAATTAATTTTGACATTGTAGTTAGACCCATTCCCCCCAGCACCTTCTTTAACCTCTTTCTGCTCCACGGGTAACCCGTAACAATAATAATAATAATAATAATAATAATAATAATAATAATAATAATAATAATAATGGAGGAGGGCAGGGGTGAACTAAACCAGGTAGTGGCGAAATTTAGTAAGATCAAATTTAGTAATAATGACCATTGCTTTTTCTCTCTCGGTACGCAATGGTACGCATACCAGCACCTTTTTCACATACTTTATTTTTAAAATACTGCGATTTATTTACAGACACATTTATGATAAATATCCCAACACATGGTATTACTGTGTTCACGAATTAAATTTTCAGCTTTTATTTTCGAAGTTGGGACTATGCTTACATGTTTCATAGGCTTCATAAAATGGTTACGCAACTGGAAACAGGTAGTGGTGTTCACTTGCGATTTTCTCCAATGTCATATCCTTTCTGCAACATTCAGGTGTTGACTTGAGTTTTGAATTACTGTAATCTACTGTAAGTTAAGTAAGTGCAATTATTGTCCAAAATGAGTCAAATAAAATTTACTTTATGTCAATGAGTAAAGTACAGAAGGCTGAAGAAGTAAAAATTGTCAAATAGTCTTGATATCGTGTAAGATAAACGTGGTAAAGATGATCAAGAACCCGATACCATAAGTGCACGGGGTTAAAAGGAAGACTATTCTGATAATGAGTGACTAGAACGTTGAACACTCCACCCTTCTCTAAAAAAGAAAAGAAAAAGAACTTGTGCGAGAGAAATGAGGGGATGGTGTCCACAAGAGTATATCGGAGTTTATGTTAGAAGTGTGGAAGTTGTTGTAATAGCATCTGCTTGGTGATTACTGGCACCCTTTCTGTCAGAAAGAGGACACTGTCAGAAAGAGGACACTGATGATAATAATAATAATGTTATTAGTTTGACGTAAAACTAACTACTGTTACTGTCTTCGTAGACGCCGAGGTGCCGGAATTTTGTCCCGTGGGAGTTCTTTTCCGTGCCAGTAGATATGCCGTCCGGGGACTGACCTATTTGAGCACATTCTAGTACCACTGGATTGAGCCGAGATCTAACCTGCCAAGTTGGAGAAAGCCAGCGCGTTAACCGTCTGAGCCACTGAGCTCGGCTAACACAATAACAGACATGTGTATTAAACATTTTAGTAATGTTATTTATTAACTTAATAGAAATGCAAATCTTATAAAAAAACACCCATGATGCGACAGTCTCGAAGCTACAAAGTGACCGCGCCTCAGCCGGAAATTCTGTAGACTACGAGGTGTCGTGTGGTCGGCTCGATGCATCATCTCGGCCGGTTTTCGTGACTTTCTAGACAGGAAATTATTTAATAGAAACTAAAAAAAATTAAGAGTGTTCTAGCGTAATTATATTTAAATTTTGCAATTCAGCGGGTATGCGAGGTTGTTTACGTTTGCATTTATTTTCAATTCAGAGAAAAATCACAGGCAAACAAGCTCGAAGTTGTAGATATTTTAATGAGATTTTGGGCTTTTGCCACGTCAGAAAATAAGGTGAAATTCTTGCTCCACGTCTTCAGAAGAAAATATCGTATTTTCTAGAGAAGTCTTCCTCGTGAACAGACGAGGAGCAAAGTTCTCTGCGAAACGTAAAGAATTTCATTTTGTTTTCCGACACGACAAAAGCCCAAAAGCTTATTATCATGTCTACAATTACCAGCCGTGAAAACATCAATCTAAACCCGTAGTTCGTAACATACAAAAGTAAATATTTCCGTTTCTCATATTTATATTGCTCAGTGCTGAAAATCTATGCTTGTTTCGTTGAAAACTGAAGTAGTACGTAGGGTTAGAGTGATCGAGTGATCGAGATGTTTCTTGAGTTTACCAGTGATTTTTATACTTTCCGCTAGGGTGCATGCTCTATCAGTACTTGTTCCATTGCGTTTTAAGTCCTTCTAAAGCAGGATGGATATGCCACAATATTCCACAAAACAAAACAGTGTGGAGCGGACCAAAAATGTTTGAAAATACCCGGTATGCATGGATCACTTACAAAATGTTATAAAATAGACTGTTAGAAAGGTTTTGCATTTTCAGGTTCTTGTGCACTTTCCACATTGCTATAGGTACGCAGTGTAAGTACTTAACACATCAGGTCGGTGAATGCAGAGTCGGTCTCGGACCACAAGTGGTCTGTTGTCTAACAGCTCTGCACTCCGACCGGCCAACCGAGCAGAGGAGGGGAGGCCACGGCTCTACCGTGGCTCGACGCCTCTGCATTCGGGGCTCGACCTCACGGCTGGCCATAACCGTCGGCTGTCTTCAGATGGTTTTCCGTGGTTTTCCATTCTCCTGCACTAAGGCGAATGCCGGTACAGTTCCTTGTGTAGGCCACCGCCGACAACCCCCTCAACTTCTCCGCGCATCTCCTTCACCGTAACAAATATCCCGGCCTGAGAGACAGCGTTACCTTTTAAGAGGCCCGCCTCCCCTTTCAGGGAAAGAATAAAAACGTTTTTTTTTGGTTTTTTTTGCTAGGGGCTTTGCGTCGCACCGACACAGATAGGTCTTATAGCGACGATGGGATAGGAAAGGCCTAGGAGTTCGAAGGAAGCTGCCGTGGCTTTAATTAAGGTACAGCCCCAGCATTTGCCTGGTGTGAAAATGGGAAACCACGGAAAACCATCTTCAGGGCTGCCGACAGTGGGATTCGAACCTAGTGTCTCTCGGATGCAAGCTCACAGCCGCGCGCCTCTACGCGCAGGCCAACTCGCCCGGTAAAAACGTTTTAGTAGTAATAGTAGTAGTATTAGTAAAGGCGCATACAAAGAAAAACGACATGCATTCAGGTATGTAATAGAAAAAGAAACGCAACAAAAGCACATTGTAGGTAATGTGGGACTTAGAACACAAATTTATCGTTCTTTGTGTAAGAGATCAGTACCGTGTATAGCATTGCCACTTCTCCTAAATCAATGATGATCATGATTATGATCTTTAAGATATTGTGAGTGATTTACAAATCCTTTACTCTAAACGCAAGCACTACATGCAACCTCGTAGTCGACTGCTGCCATTGTCGAGAGGATAATAATATTGTCATATCTCGCTCGCGGGTATTTGGCATTCAGTTTCTGGTAGATAATAATAATAATAATAATAATAATAATAATAATAATAATGGCCCGTACCGAGCGAGTTGGCCGTGCAGTTAGTGTCGCGAAACTGTGAGTTCGCATTCGGGAGATAGTGGGCACGAATCCCACTGTGGTCAGCCCTCAAGATGGTTTTGCCTGGTGTTCCATTTTTACATCATCCAAATACAGGCGCTGTACCTTAATTAAGCCATTTCCCCATCCTTCAGTTGCCGAAATACTTCGGTGTGTTAGTGCCACGTTAAATAAGTAGCAAAAAAATTCAGATCTCGTTTAGCCTGTGGAAAGTTCTGGTGCTCGTCTTTCCAATTGACGCTGCAAAGTCTACCTCCGCGTCTCTGAGGATGGCGCCCTACCTAAGATAATTCTAATGCTGAAGATGACTCTAACACTCAGCCCCTGAACCATAGCAATTAATTTATGAAGGTTATAATCCCCAATCCAGCCAGGAATCGAACCCGGGAACCATTGCACCGAAGGTCAGCATGCTAACATTTAACCATGGAATCGAAGAAAATAATAATATCTGCCTTTGTGGTGTAGTGGTTTGTGTGATTAGCTGCCACCCCCGGAGGCCCGGATTCGATTCCCAGCTCTGTCACGAAATTTGAAACGTGGTAGGAGGACTAAAGCGGGGTCAACTCAGCCTCGGGAGGTCAACTGAGTAGAGGGGGGTGTTCGATTCCCACCTCAGCCATCCTCGAAGATTTCCGTGGTTTTCCTCTTCTTCTCCAGGTAAATTTCAGGATGTTATCTAACTCAAGGCCACGACCGCTTCCTTCCCTCTTCCTTGCCTATCCCTCCCAGTCTTCCCATCCTTCACAGGGCCCCTGTTCAGCATAGCAGGGGAGGCCGCTTGGACGAGGTACTGGTCCTTGTTCGCAGTTGTATCCCCGACAAAATGTCTCACGCTCTAGGACACTGTATTTGAGGCGGTAGAGGTGGAATCCCTCGCTGAGTCCGGGCGAAAAACCAACCCTGGAGGGTAAGCGGTTTAAGTAAAATAATATAACTTCATAATAATAATAATAATAATAATAATAATAATAATAATAATAATAATTGTTACCGTGTTTTGGTGGATCGCAGAAGGTATGGGCTTGAATGGGTCTATCTACAATATCAAAATTAATTTAAAACATGAACTGAAGGTTGTATTTCTTCAAAGACAACAACTTACAATCTTTTCACTCAGTGAAATAATGAGGTTTCAAGTACAATGACAATTTCAAAACTTGGAAAATTCGAGATTCAGAACTTTAACAATTCTGGGCTTCAAGCCCCTAGTTTACAAATTTACAATTTCAAAGAGGTATTATTTAGGCAAGGGCAGAAATCTCCCAATTCTAGACCACCTTGCTCCAACAAATTTACAGCCTTCCAGAGGCACTCCTTAATAAGAAAAGAAAAGAGCTTACGTGCTCTCGATTTCTTACAGCCTCTGGCCTCTCAAGGCACGATTTACAAAAGGAAATAGTTTCACACAGGGGTATCTAGTACCCAACCTACTGGGCCTTCGAGGAAAAAGAATAACAGGATAAATTAGTGGCCCGAACACAAAACGAATGGAGGCTTACGCTTGCGCTCTTAGATAATG